>NC_091821.1:251660740-251685740 GCF_038994185.2 Dermacentor albipictus
CGCACCACGAAAGTAATATATAATTATCTTTCAAGCAAAATTTAAAGAAAGGCTTATCGTGAATGCTGACAAACTGCAAGAGCGAATGAAGGCAGATGTTTGTTTTTCATTTTTTGTTACTTTTTGCTAACAAAATGTATACGTACTAACTTATGGCAACAATTATGTCGCCCACACAAGCAAAATAGCACGGTATCTATACAGTTTGACAAGTTATGAACTGTCTTTGTGGAGTCGGTTTTTATCGGGCGTTGTCGCGTATAGATCTTCACGCCTTCACTGCCCGAACTGTTCAAGGGAGAGCAATCGTGTATATGCGCGATGATTTCAGCTTTTGCTAAAGCGAGCATGTCTTTTTCTGACAGGTGTGCTAGACAGAGGATACTATAGTGTTAACACCGACAAACCGACTCGCGCTGCTGATGCACAGAGAAATGTCCAGCGAAAGGACACTTTTCGCGCTTTGGCATTACGCGACAATGTACGCCGTGCTTCTCGTCCGCGTTCGTGAAGTTACGAGATCGCGTCCACCACCGCCCTGATGAGCTGTATACATCAAGCTCAGAAATTGTCTTACTGTCTAAACGGTCGTCGAGCACGAGCATGATGTCGCCCGAAGTGCTTCCTTGGCATTCATCGCTGACGCTTCCGGTCAATGCGAAGAGTGCGCTCGCCAGCGGAGTCATCAAGTCACGCTCTCTGTCTTCGGTTCTCGGTCACCGCGTGCGTTTGTACGAAGGAAATGTGTTTTTCTTGCGTACAATGACATTATGGAAAATGTCTGCGGCTCGCAAATGTCCTTTAATTTTCTAATTCGCGCTCATACACTGGCGCAGAAGACGTATATAGTTCGTACCCACACCATCGGTGCAAGTTTACCGCTTTTCCAGCCCTAGGGAGACTGGAGATTTGCTATGGTAATAACGACGCAAACAACAAAGGAAGAGCGCCAGCAAAGAGATCATAAATATTTCCACATTTAGAACACGTAACTTAGAGTGCAAAAAGCTGCAATTCGACCGAACCTCTTCCGCCTCGATGGTGCGTAAATACACTCGAGAAACGCTTGCGTGGAAGTGTGCTCGCTTATATAAAGCCTGCCCCTTGTGCTTCACTACTCGCTGGTTTTGACTCTGCTCGGTGATCTCACACCGCTGAAATGGCGCTACCCATGCCCACGGTTTTCTCCCGTCGCCAAAATGTCGACTTTTCTCAAAACTCCCTTGACCTCTTCGTTTATCGCAAAGAAGCCAGTACATGTCACGATCTAGAACAGCTATGCGGCAGCGTGAACAAGAGGTAGCAGTAATGCCTTACAAGCAATAAGTTCTGGGCACAGATTCATTAATTGTTCAAAGGTGAGTAAGTACCGCACACATTTAAACACAGCCAACGTCTCTGGAGCGCACACGAGTAGAACATGCACGGCAGTGTTAACATGTTCACAAGTGACGTAAATTATGCCCGCGGATAAAGATCTCCGATTACGTGAACTAGGAAGTAGATCTAACTCATTAATGGCGAAATTGTGGTAAGGGCCAGCTGCGCCCAGCAGAATCTCGTTGGTTATGCCCCCCCCCCTCGCCCCAGAAATATTGCTATAAACCAGCCTAACTGGTTTAGTTTTTTGGGCGGTTTTCAGCATAGTAGCTGTTTCGTCCTTGTAAACATGCCAGTTCCCTTGAGTAACTCTAGAGGAGTGAAAAGTACAATGCTTACTCACGTAGCCCAGATGTGAGCTGCGAGATCTGAAACAAGAAAGCAATGCAGCGCATTGATTAATGATTTATTATTAGCTTTTCCGGCGCATGGGGCTGCCGAAACTCAGGCAGCAAACATTCGCCTTTGCCCCACAATGGTAACAGCTAGCATCAATAAACACATTGGAAACAGAGCGACCCCACAACAGATTTTTTACAAGGATCCAATTCCTTCAATATTTATCGCCCTTTGCTTGTTTTTTTTATGTTTTGGAGCATTGTTGAGTTCTGCTTTAAGCGAAAAAACATAAAGTGGGGGAGAAGCAGACACGTAAGGAGCGGACCTGCGTGGCCATTACTATAACGCTTCAAAGAAACCTTATATAATAGATGAAAACAAAAATAAATGGGCCTCATATAGGTTTCCAGTGCAAACATTCTGGTGATTTGTCAATGAACTTCTTTTGTTGTTGTTTCCGAGACGTGCTTCTGCTCTGATGCATTGAGCTGTAGTTACGAAAGGGCGCTCCCCATACCGACGCTTTAGCTACACTACGCATGGTCTATGTGCTATGCACGTACGTCCGAATCATATTTGTTTATTTTTCGTGCTCGCGTCACCTCCCCCCCCCCCAAAAAAAAAGAAAGAAACGCGTTACGTTGGTGGTTCACATACAAACTGTATGACGCTGGCAGCTCGTTGAAAGTTCCTGAGATTTAGTTGCAACGCTCGCCAGGCGACTACGCGGTGTTGATGACGAGCATGTGTACGCTCAACCACGCATATATGTCCGTGCCAACGCAGCATTCTATATCCCGCTAGTCTCTTTCTGTTTCGATTTACCTGGAGGCAGCTCTCTACGGGTTACTTTAAACCTATGAAATAAATTATTTCGGTACACTGCATGCGTTTAAGAGGCGGAATAAAGAGGCACAGCCAAACTGTCGAAATCTGCGCGTTTCTTCCCGCCGTTGCTGAGCACGGCGGCTTGCCTGCCGCAGATACATTGAACGGAGCGACACAGGTGCAAGTAGAAGGGCTGAGGCTGGAGGCACTCTCTTTCCCTCCTGACGTCGTTACGCGCTTGCGGTCGGTTAGCTGATCGAATTGCGTGCGCCGCAGAGAATTCAAGCCCGCCATTCATGTCACGTAAACAAAGAGCACCGTACAAACCCACGCACACCGAACACACGGACACATTCATGCACACACACGCGCGCGCACACATGAACGCAAACGCGCTCGCGCACACAAACATATTACTACTTTTCATCCACATCGTTTTCCCCGGGAGTAAATCTCTTTCGGTCTTTGTCTCACAATCGATCAATACTACGTGCCACATCATGCCTGTCTTTATTGCCCGGCGAGAAATGCACGAACGGAGTGCCACTTCTGTGACGTCCAAGGCCTCGCCGTGTCGGCGCCAGCGCCATCCGCTCACCTATACCGTGTTGAGGGAGAAGGAGACGAAAGGATAAAAGGCATGGGAACTCCGGTTTGCTACCCTACGCTAGGGAACGGTGGAGGGAGAAGGATAAGAAAGTACAGAGCGAGAGAGAGAGAGAGAGAGCACGA
Source organism: Dermacentor albipictus (assembly GCF_038994185.2). Lineage (NCBI taxonomy): Eukaryota > Metazoa > Arthropoda > Arachnida > Ixodida > Ixodidae > Dermacentor > Dermacentor albipictus. Next base: position 251,664,020 of record NC_091821.1, read on the forward strand.
TATTCTGGCATGGTATGACATGCAGCACAATTAATGAACATCAATTCAGGCCACAGCCGTTTTTGTAGGTCTGTTCGCCGCGCTTGACTGCGATGGCTTGATAGGTCGGTATTAAAAAATGTTTTGCTCTGATAACGATCTGTTAAACCATCCCAATGCGCTATTGAGCCTGGCACGCTGCATCCCGGGCACAACGCCCCCGCGCAAGTGGTTTCATTTATTCGCCGTCGTTGCCAGCCCGCAAGCATGGAATTTTCTACCAAGGCCATTAGTTCACCATCTTACGACTGCAAAGTATCACGTCTTGTATTCCCATAGCAGTCATTTTAGGGATTGCTTCTTTACCCTTTGTCAAAATCTCGGAGTTGCTATACCGCATGAGTTTCTTTATATTAAATCTGTAGATGATTTTGACGTGAACACAGGAGATACAGTTACCAAGGACCGCCCGTAAGATGGAACTGTGTTCCACGGATTTTCTTCAATTATCTAAATCCTATCGCTGTACTTGGCGTTTATTGGTGAAAATATTGCAGTCAGTGCTGTTAAAGTTGCACATTTACTAGCATTTTAAACATTTCCGCAGGCACTTGGCAACCATCTCACTGTGGAAATTTCCTCTGCTTTAGTATTCCGTGTTAGTTACATTCACGTTCACTTCAATCTGCAACAAATAAAGAAAAAAAAAGTTGCCGGGTTTAGAGAGATCAGTGAAGTACCAATCGATAGCTCTTTCCCGGCAGTAACTGCCTCTCAGTACCTCTACGGCGAAGCTTACTCTACACAGTGGTCCATCCGTTTGTTCATTGTCCGCAAGATCTGGTTTGCCCGACAAAAAAAAAGTACACCAAGTGGGCCAGTCTACTTCCGTTCGAGAAGCACTAAGTTAAGGCATGACTCTGATAATCCCTCTGATAGTCTTCCCTGTGATAGGCTCGGAAAACTACACATTTCACAACAGAAGCTCTTTTTGAGAGTGATCCGCTATTGCAGAGCGATCAGCGATTTGTCTAAGAGAAGCAAGGGCGAACCTGCAGCTCTACTTGTAGTGTTGCAAGCAGCCAAAAAAAAGGCGGGGGGGGGGGGGGGGCAGAATGCCCACTCAGAAATTTCCTCCTTGGGTCAACTAATTCTGATCACATACGAAATTTATGCAATAGAATCTGCCTCAATAACGCTAACCTTGAAGCCAAGATTTCCGTCCCTCTAGAAAAACAAAATTAAGTCGATTTCCACGAATGCAACAAGAGCATCACGAACCGATCAGCGTCTCACGAGCACCAGCCGCATTTGCAGCTTCGATACTCTTCCAGCCGCTCGTTCCCTGTCCACCTGCCATGGTGGCTCATTGCCTCGGGCGTTCTGCTGCTAAGCGCAAGGCCGCTGGCTCAATTCTCTATCGCTGTGGTCTCAATTTACTGCCGGCTGTACACGAAAATGTCCGCGTACTTAAAGTGCATGTTAAAGAACGCTGCATAGTCAAAATTATTCCAGAAGCCTCCATAACGGTCACTCGTGACCCGAATGTAGCTTTAAGACGTTGAATCAGATGATTTAGTATCGTTCAGTACCTACATTGAATATAAAACGTTCCAAATGGACTGAGTTATCAGTACTGTTCTGTCTTCCTTTTTTTTTGTATTCGTGGTCTGTGACCTGCCTTTTTGGGCATGCCTTCTTTCTAGTTGTTCAGTTGCCTTCACCCGTGTTTTTTTTTTCATAGTTCATAGACAATGCTGCATGCGAACCGCTTGCTCATGTGACAATATGTATTTGCTAACACATCCTACACACCCTTGTATACCATCAATCCGTGAACTTGCCTCGCACACAATCGCTGACGAAACTCGTCGAGCGGTTGTTAAGGGTCACGTTGCCTCGCTGCGAATCTTTTTGAAAAATGGGCGCTACAAACGTTCCGTGATAATGAAGGTTTCGCGATTATAGCCACCGAGTGTGCAGCCATAAACTATACAGGCAGCCGGCGCGAGATTGCTTGGTTTTTCTACAGGTGTTCAGGCACGAAACGGTTGAAGGAAGTAATCAGCTCGTCCAGGAAGTATGACCCGTTGGCATGACTGTACATGCGCGTTAAAACGCCGACCAGGTGATTAAGAGACTCAACCAAATGTTCCGCACGTCTTTACTGCTTGACGCTCAGTGCAACCCATGGAAAGTAAAGTCACATTCCAGATGGCCGAACAGGTTGCCCAGCCTAGCGTTCACATGGCTGCGATAAAACTTTAGCCGATTTTCATATCTCGTGACTTCCTCGTAAAGTCCTGTAGATTATAGATAAAATTGTTTTGATTATATCAGAAATGTTATCAAGGTTCGTCGGCGGTATTTGCTTGACAATGAATCGCTTGATGTTGAAACAAAACATTAGGGGCCGAACTCGTAGAGCTCTTCATAATTAAGTGTTTCTTGCCATTGGCCATACACCTTCGCTAATTATATGTTTGTCATCACGATTGGCTGGCGTGTGCTCTTACAAAAAGCTCTTGTGCAAGTACATTTTTTCGAATACCGGCTCAGATGATACGAGGTGGAGTAAAAGGGAAATCAATTGCTGCAGAGACACATTACACGGAATTCGACGACTGCCTGCATTTACTAAATATTTATGATTCGACGCGAAATAATATTTTTCTTGAAAATTTATGCCAGTGCCTACATTACATATTCTGAGATAATCATCAATAAGTGCTCAATTTCCCATAAAATTGTTATTTTAAGCACATCTGTCGCAATTGTTAAATCAAAACTGGTCAGTGCACAAAGCATGTTACTTCAGAAGAAAGCCTGAGACTAGTGCCAGGTACTTTATTAGACCATAAGTATTTTTTTTAAGAATCTCCCATGGCAGATAGCGCCAACCCTCCAATTCAGATGGAATTTTGGTAGCGGGGATGCACTGTCGTCACCCCCTCCACTTGTTTCTCCTGGCCATATAAGATCATGTCTTTTGTAGAACGTTTATATAGTTTTATCTGTAGACAGAATAATATTTCCACTCAAATACAACAGAAAAAGAAAAGAAAACAAGGCAGATAATTATGGCACTTGCATGGTCAACAGGTCCGAAAGGCCTCATAAGAATTCTATGTTCTCGGCAAAGTTTCTACATTCTAACCGAGCCATCTATAAAAGGCCAGAGCTCAGTGGACGTTCAGACGTCTGACGTGTAAGACGTGAAGCAGCACGCCGCGTGGCATATAGGCGCTCCATGCCCGAAGCGTTGACGTCATCCAGCGGTCTTCGACGGCCGATATCAGAATGCGGCCAATACCGTCGTTAGTCCGGAAGCAGGCGTGAGGGTTTGATTGCGTGCAACGCGAATATGTTCATTCATGCACGACTGCGTTTGGTCGTGCGCCGGGTGATTGCCCCCCACCTTTGTCGCGGACAGCACACACGTTCTGGCCCTCGGCGATGCGTGGTGGGAACATGACAAAGGAAAAACATCAAATAACATCTCGAGTGCATGCAGGGAATAGAAAAGATCTAGAAAAAGAAGTTGTACATTCACTACACCGGATACACAGGTCTAGAGAATTGTGCAATCAAAACAGAGAACGAACACTCACAGCGATTTAAGGAAAACTCGACACTGACACTCCTCAATTTTCAAAACGTAATTTTGAACGAGTGTGCAATATTAAAAGCTTCATTGGCGCGCGAGTGAACTTACAGACATCTCATAGTACGTTTGTTCTCTATTACTTTTGTATCTTGCCAAATCAGCAGATTTGACGAAAGAGTAACTTTCGTCAGATTCATTAGGTTTCTGTGCGTATTGCTCTCTCCTTTGCTCCCATGACTACTAACTCGGCACTGATCAGTTTTTTTATCAATAAGAAAGATGACGCAAAGGTTTTTTTTTCTCTTGGTAACTTCTTCGTATGCAAATGTGTATCGCGAAGTGCATAAACCCGCAACGTGTTCCTTTGCAACAGAGAATCATCATGCAAGCGCTCTGAAATAGCACTCCCGAAGAGACGCTCGGGCAACGAAGTTATGCCACTGGAAAGTCGAATGCCACTGGTGCAGTGTTCAACGTCGTCCAGACTTGTAGGTTTGGGCATGATTGGGTTTTTCTTGCCTAGGAACGTATTTGCTTACGGCAGTATATTTTATACTGGGCTTTACGAATTAAGGGAGTGGAGTGGGCTCCAGCCGTGTCACCAACACCCCGCATGAGAGCAAAGCTAGCAGTTTCTGACACAAGACAACGATTTATAGACGTTTCCTTGCATCCTGGCTTGTGCTCGTCAAACCGAGCTACACTCTTAAACGCAAATCGAAAGAGCTTAATCCGTAAAGATTTTTCGTACGACTGCACTATTTGTTATCCTATAACCGACAGATAGCGCACCATCCAGAAGTACATGATGAATATATACAGCAAACGCGGAAGTTCTGAGGAACTGTCATTTTGCTTCCTTAACTGTGTTTCCGAGGTATGCGTGAGAGACAGAGAGACTGTAATGACAACTGTATCTGTCATTCCTGTTGCACGCGGCGCTTGCTGTATATTTAAGACGCGTATGAAGATGTGTCGTACGTACTTGCTTAAATGTATTCTGCAGATTTTCAGTTTCCGGTTCATTTTTTTTTTCTTAGCTTCGAAGTGGGGAAGAGAGTATGTAGCCAATTCGCAGCCACACTTCGTTAACATAGGTTGGATCCAATAGCTTAGGTAAAAAAAATTAACCTGGTGTACTAACCACCAGGAAAACTAACGATGTATACAACCAGGAAAACTGACCAGACATACAACGTATCTCAGCAAGCACGTAAGGCACCGAACGTCCAAAGGTACGTTGTCGCTCATTTCGGTTTGGGTACCTCTGACACATCTGTCAAAGTTTTCAACATGAGCGCACAATGCATACCTTCAGCCACAGCTTCTTATTTTTATTGCAGACAAGTCATCTTGTCCGTGTGATACACAAAACTCTTTTTTTCAAAATTACAGCGACGTTCAAGGAAAAATAAGCGGCGTAAGCTTCGGCCTAGTTCCAACATTTCAATAAAAGGTTTTCGTGAGAAGGGAAGTTGTGCCCCGTGCCAACGTATTGACAACGTACTACGCTGACCTTTTTGAGCGTCCTTCGTTCGAATGTCTGCTATCGTCAATATTCATTTAAATTTTCTACTGCTCCATATCGCCCTTATTTGTTTCCACTCCTAACATTCCTGCAGGATTTTGATAAAATTTAGTGTGTATGGGTGGAGAGGGGGGTTCCTGCCCACCGCCACCCGCCTTGTAGCTGCTGCAAGCAGACTGTGAGAGACACTGGTTGCTTTGGTTTCTACATGAGATAGTTTACAGAGGGACTGAAATTGCACTATGAGTTTCCAGGTACACTTTGGAGGTAATGTTTTAAGTTTTACCCTGAGATGAAGTAGTCTGAATTAAAGGCGAGTATGGTTAGCTTTATCCAGCGATGATTAAAGCCTGCATGTCGGAGGTACCAGTTCAGTCTCCGACTCCGGGACCTCCTCCTGTATATTAAACTTTGTCATAACTTTACATATAGTAATAAAATTCCATTCTCACTTGTTTGAATTGACCATCACTTCGTCAACACGGCACGCATGGCACGTATTCACAAAAATTACGCTAGAATTGGTCCTTAGAGCGAATTCCAGCCACTCCAGGTGCTGGAGATATATTATTAGCGAAGCCGTATGACCAATGGCCAGGAGCACTTGCGAACGAACAGCTTTGTGGATTCTTCCCCTGCCATTTATTTATTTCGGGCACACATATCTCAGCGATTTTCTTAGCCATGCAGAAGCGCATATAATTTCCACGTGTTAAAACTTTGCTACTCAATAGATTCAGCTTTTAATGCCGACACATGCGACACAAGGCAGCGACCTTAGAACGTTGCAATTTAAGAATCGAAATTGAGCGCAGAGTGCCAATCATGACAGTACTTTGATTGATCAGCGCCATGATTGGTCAGTGCCATGACTCGTCACTGCCTGTTCTTACGAACCGCTCTTCCGTACGAAATTCTTTGTGAATGCGGGCCCTCTCATTTGTAGTGCAGAGTATCGTTTTAGTATCCTGGAGCATGGCGATTTGCATTTACGCGAACGTGTCGGTGAACAATGATGGAGCCATAGCGCCTCGCGATAAACTGGAAGAATTTCCGCGCCAACTTTCATGAGTAATCAATGCTGGAAACATCTCTATAGTGCGATGAGGCCTAAAGTAACCACTTTCAATCACATTTAAATTGTAAAACATATATAAAAAATTCGCTGTCCTGATTTACTCTTCGCGGACAGCACTAGGTCACGAACGATATAAGAAGTAGGTTCATGCGATTGCTGAGAATTGCAAATTGCTCTGCCAGTTGTGTGTTACGAAAGCAAGAAATCTGTGCCGAGCATGTTAAACGGGCGCATGGTATGACAATGCGTGCCCAGGGCCCCTACTCACTAAACCGCTCATATAAGAAAGTTTCCTGTTTGGTTGGCGTTCTGACTCCTGCCAATCATGATAGCGGTCAGAATAATAACGAGACAATTGCCGCAGCGAAGGCCAATCGCGGATTGCGCTTACGTATATTTTGTTAATACAGGCCCTGATTTTCGGGTGGAATGAAGGCATGCGCGTAGTTGTGGTTCCTCTCGCTTTTCTTGCTTCGTTCACCATTCCGTCTGTCTTAATCCACCGTTCGATCGCCTTTCGCGCCACTCCCAAAGCCACCCTGACAGCGGCTCCAATGAATCCGTGTGGCGTGGAGTGCACAGACGGCAAGGACACATTCGAATCTCGTGCGCGCTGCAAAAGAGACGCCAATCGACGTCGCAGGTGAGCGCCACTCACGCAACAATGCGCGCCAACCCTTCTGGGCCGAAATTGAAAACTCAACAGCTAGGGAAATGGAAACAAGATAAAATGTGGACGTGCGCCCGCGAAGCTTTGTGCGCATTCGTTAGCCAGCCGGCCATGAAGTTGGGCTCCTAGCAAGGCTAGCGAAGACGTTTAGCGGCGATTAGCGCGTTCGAGGGATGAATTTCGCCCGAACGCGGGGCGGTTTACCATTGTGGTTCCGGGGAGCGCGCGCACAATGAGCCATTTCGCGCGACGTCGCTCGCGGTTGACGCCAATCGAGCGGCGTGCAGCGCGCCGGCCGCGCATTGTTCGGCCGACCTGTCACCTGCGTCGGCTCGGCTTCCAGGAAGGCTGGCCCCTTTGTGTCAGCTGCTTTGCTTTACGAGCTTCGGGCCCCTTGACGTCGCTCCTCGCGGTGGAGCGAGTGCGCGCGTGAAGCGGCCCCACATCTGATTACATCAGTCTTCGCGGAACCGCTGGGGCGCGCGGACTGATGGGCGCCGAGTGCGCGGCGCTGCTTCTCTTTGTCATAGCTGCCTCGGTCGGCTGTCGCTAATGAAGCTGATGGTCAGATGGTCAGAGGACTGCCGCGACGCCGGACGAGCGTGACCAATCTGCCGGCAGGCCGGAGCCGTAAGCTGCCGATTCCAACTCTCGCTTGCTGGTTCACCGCACTCGCGCAATAAAGTCGGCCGCGCGAACCACAACGCGGACGCCAAGAAAATGTAAGATCAGGATGAACTCATCTCAAACAAAGCGTGGTCACCTGGGGGCAGGCAGGGACATATCGAGCGACACAAACACGGCACATAGGCAGAAAATGTCCTTACCGGCGCGAGCGATCATGTACGAAGAAAACGATACCGACCGGCACTGGGCTTAGAAACAGGGTAGCAACCGCAGGCCCTCGGCGTGCGCTTTTGCACGCACGGGCACGGCTATCGCCTTAGGCCTGCCGCAGGATCTCGAACAGACCTCCACCGAATGACGATCGCGAAGCGCACAGGTTCCGCAATTTCGCGCGCCAAGTAATCCGCAAGACACACCGGTGACGAAGAGCGGGCGTTCCTTGCCCGCCAGCAACGCCACGAGGTCACCGCGCGAAGGGACGGCCAGCACACACGGGCACGTGGCAGCCGGGCGCGCCCAGGGGCTCACCTTCAGAGCGAAGAGGACGAGAACAAGAGCTGCCTCACGATGCATCGCATATCGTGGATACACACCGTTCCCACAGGGTGCACGCAAATGAATCTACGACGCGTCACAGATATCGGAGTCCCACAGGTGCGATTTGTCAAACAAGAAAAGACGAATCTATTTATGCAAGCCCCGGTCGTAAATTTTATTTGTCGATCGAAAAAGAAACATGCCCCGCTGCTGCCTGTGTTGGCCTCCTCTCCCGCGCCCTCCTCCACTCCCCGGGGCGGCGCGGCCTAAAGAGTCGCCCTCCTCGCTCTTTCGGGAAGGCGGGGGGTCGCGCGCTGACTCCAGCGTTGGGCAGAGCTTGGACCCGCCGCTGGCCGCGGTGTGGCCTCCCACCACCCCACTCCCCCCCTCTTCGCGGGGGTCCAGAGGGAGCACCCACCTCCCTGTGGCCAGATTCGGCGAAGGCGTGGGGGAGGGCATCGGCGAGAAAAAGAAAGAGCGCGCCAGGAACAAAGGTAAACGGCACTGGCTGATTGTGCTTGACGACCAGGTTGCTTCGAGGAAGCACGGCTCAGGCTCCCAGCCGGCTTGACGGAGCCTGACAAGCATTGTGTGCGTGCTTGCGTCAAGCTTCCCACAATCTAGAATTAATAGTAGCTGCTGCTATCCGGACCTCGATTCCGGCCCAATGTAGACACGGGAGCGCGCGTGTTACCTGCGCCGCTGGGATTCACAAAACCAGACTAATCACGCTGACTGCAGGGCGTCGCCATCCGGCGAAATCGTAGCGCCCAGGGGCATCGCTGTTGACGCTAGTCAAGGCAGTTAAGACCGTGACGGCCAAAAAACATGACATCGGCGGCTGCCGGGGCAGGAGTCCTTCCTACGACAGCCGCGCTCGCGTTCTTTGCTCTAGCTGGCCAGGCGCGGCATACGCGACGTCCCCCCATGGGCAGGCCGCTGCTCGCATACTTCCCACGGAGCCGCAGTAAGCGACATGTCTCTCGAAGCCTGCCCTGCGCACATTCGAAACTTCCGGCCCCGCTCTTCTCTTCGCCAGGCACGGCATTTCTCCTTAAGGGGAACAACGACAATGCAGGCTCGTGGGGAACGCGCGATAGCTTGAACGGACTCCATTAGCACAGTCGTCCACTTCCTCGACCATGTGTCGCCAAGTATTGCTTAGTCGTGCAAGAGAACAAGTAAAAAAAGAAATAATCCCGCTAGGTTAACAGTGACAGAATGCTTGTACAACGTGTCTGCAAATCAGTGGCCACTGTAGTCATTGTACATAAGTAAAGGTTAATTGAATATATATGGAGTTTGGCATATAAGTACTTAATTAACTTTGACGACTCTCCAGTACGTTAACTACAGCTAGTGCACTTCTTTGATTTTGTAGAAGTTCCTTATTTTTGTTTTTGAGATCTAGTTTGCGGCGTTGACGTAAGATATCAGAGGGAAACTAGAAAAAATATTACCAGACCCGTCGCTTTGTAACGTGTATAAGTGCCTGAGTGGAAACACTTGTCGTTTTTATTTTGACAATAGAGAGTTTTAGAATTGTGGACCCAAGACTCTGGGTCCCCAAGCCGCGTTGCGTAGGCTGCATGCTTTTGGATTTAGAGGAGCAGCAGAGTTTCAGAATTGTGTCAAACGCAGACAGCGTTGGGTCGAGCGCTCAGGACGCCGCAGTGAGGAAAATAAAAAGGCGCTTGAAAGCAAAAAAAAATGATTTTCTTACAAGTGAAAATAAACAGAATGCATTTTTGAGCAAAAAAGGAGCAAACAATAAGATGTAATAAATGTAGTTACTGTGTTAGTACTACGAGCTGAGTATGCTGTTTGCTGAGTATGCTGCCCACAGAACGCCTGATCTCTGCGTGTTGCTTGCGGCATTACCTTGATCTAGTATTGCCGTCCCACATTTTTAGCGCGCACAAGAACACCGCCCCCTTATTTCTCTCTGCATCTGTAGAAGGAGAGCCAACACTCGTCTTATATGAATAGGGTGCGCGCATATAGAAAAGAGTGTCAGGACAAAGTTAAGCTTGACAACGACAACAACAATAGAACTAATTTATTTACGAATTATTCGAGTGATTAATTGATAAGCGTGTAGCGCTCACGTAAAGTACGATGAACGCTGAACATTCGCCGTCCGAGAAATCCGGACAGCTAACTTTCCCAGCCTCCATTTTTTTATTCTTTATAGAGATAACAGCGAAAAGAAAATTTATAATGTAAAATACACGTATACACGCGTCTCATCCTTATATGAAATTTCTTGAGTTATGGCGGTGAACGTGACGTTCCACGAACAGTGAAACATGACAGTTACCTGAATAACTGCAATTGCGAAAGCCATGAAAGCGGCGGCGTTAATTACGCCATCGCAGAAAGCAGTGACGTCTCGTTGCGCATGTCCCTCACTTATCCATGACACGGCGCGCGCATATACGCCTGCTACATATGCGCGTCACATAGGCCACTTCTGCGCGCGCCGTATAAACTGCGTGCGACAACTTTGCGACGTCACGCTTCTGTCGATGACGTCAGGAGCAGCAGTCTCAAAGGAGCTCAAAACGCCTACTGAGAAACTGATTATAAATATTCATTATATATAACGGCTAACTTTTACCGTGTAATGAATAAATTACTGTTTCGAGAAACAATGTTTGAGATACGGAAGCTATGCAGAAGACATCTTTCGGTAAGTTAACTATTGCTCGTTGGTAGGTTCCGCACCGTAAGAGAAGAGTTTATCTCTGTACTCCTTTTGAGGTTACAACAACCACTCAACTCGTAGAACGCGATCTACATATGGGACAGTTCGCAGTCACAGATACATTTGCCACTCGAACTAGACTCAGTCATTAGACGGAACTTCTGCTTTTAATTAGCTTGTGAACGAAAGAAACTTGCATTCACGAAGGCGTAGAAAAGCGCAAGTTCGTGCATACGCGTTTTGAAAACGTGTCTTTGAAAAATACGGCACAGTAAAAAATTTGTGACAAAAAGTTTCAAGAAGCGACTGCGTGCGCTGAAGAAAATTTTGTCCCTACAAAGCTAAAACGGTCAAAGCACACGTAGATCACCGTGCATGTCGTGTAACATTATTCGCAAAAAAAAAAAATAAAGCTGCAGTGCATGCGCAAAAGAAGACGCGACTCCGCTGAATTCCGTGTAAATTAATCCTTGAGCTTAAAGAGGAAATTAGCTCGGCGCGTAATCACTTTTTTTTCTACCACACTTACAACTTTCATGACACATGAAAGTTTGTTGAATCATGGACTAGCGTTCCGTCGTGCTTGGGATGTTCTGAAGCGCGAGTGAAAGCAGACTGAAAACGTTCAGTGAACGCTTTTGCGACAATGGAAGCATCGTCCTCAATCGAACTATCTATTTCTAACTGCCCGACACCGTTTTCAGTCTTGGACAGATAGCGCCAAAATTTGCTTGGTTCAGAGCAAGTGACTCCTTTCATTCATGCAATTTTCACAGCGTCCCTTAGAACATTTTGTGTTCCATTGGACTGGCTTCGTGAAAAGATCATCCCCATACACAAAGCCGGCAACAAATTACAGGTAAACAATTACAGACCCATATCACTAACCAGCTGCCGCACATGGAGCACATTATTAACAAAGCGATTACGACCTATCTTGAAGGAAACAACTTGTTGTACACTAAACAACATGGTTTCTGCAAAGGTCTTTCGACAGTAAGAAAACTTTTAGAAACAGTTTATGACTTTGCCGCAGTAATCCATTCTAGACTACAAGTGGACGCTATATTCATATACGTTTCAAAAGCGTTTGACAGGGTAACACACTGGAAGTTAATAAGTAAGCTTAGGAACATTGTAATAGATGAAAAAGTAATATCATGGATAAGCGCGTACCTCTATAACCGCACTACCGCACTCAGTTCGTTAAAGTGAACAACGCAGAATCAGAATGTTTGGAAGTTTTTTCAGGAGTACACCAAGGGACTGTGTTAGGTCCTATCTTATTCTTAATATACGTGAATGACATGCACCTTCAAGTCGAACCGGACGTAACACTAAGATTAATTGTAGATGACTGCGTCATATACAGAACAGTTCGAACAGAGGCGGATCAGCTTAAGTTAAACTCATCATTACTCAGCATTAGCAAATTGTGCGAAAATGGGAAATGAGAATAAACGCAACTAAGACAGCATGCATGTCCATAACACGGAAGAAAAAGCGATTGCTCTTCACCTACAACCTCAGGGGACCAAAGGTTGCGCGGAGAGAATCGTACAAATACTATATGGTAACATTAACGAGTACATTAAAATGGGACGCACAAATTAACAATACGTGCCAAAAGGCGTTCAGACAGCTCGTGTTTCTGCGCCGGAAGCTTGCAACAGCACCTCCGACTGTCACGCTGTCATGCTATGAATCTCTGGTATACGCTCCTCCTCGAATACGGTAATGTTGTCTGGAACCCATACCAAGTGTACCTTATCAACAATTTAGAGGCAGTCCAAAACAAGGCGCTTTGGCGCATCGCTTCGTTTATTCTAAACATTCCAAGAATGACAGTGTGACCTTACTGCGTAATGGCGCTGCCACACAGACACTTGAAGTCCGCCGGCGCGTTGCTTCTTTGGAATTTATGTATCGGTTATATCACGATAACAGTGATATTAATAGGAACGACCATGTCACGCCACCCTACCAGTACTCGTCCAGAATAAATCACATCAAGTGTATCAGGCCGTTTATAACTCGCTGCGACACTTACAAATACTTTTTTTTCCGTCTATCATGAAAAAATCGAACAATCTGCCATGTGCATGCTTGCTCGAATGTTGAATCCTTGGAGGCTTTCACCGCTGAAGTCGAAGGACTCTTTTTTTGCGTAATTCCTTCAAATTGCTACATTGTTAGATCGCTAAATTCATTCCTAGACTGTTAGTTTTGTATGTGTGTAACACTTAGTCATGTAAATTCAGACTTTCCTTTTTTTTTGACGAAATATGTAGACAACTTTGTCGCATAAGACATAGCGGCGAAGTGTGATAACTATTCTTTGTGTGCATTCTTATATTCTGTTGACAATTATACATATGCACTTTTTGTTCACTCCTGCAAGGGCCTGCTAAGGATAACAGTATCCAATAAATAAATAAACTGAGGAGGCACTTACTGGGATGGAGTAGGAGGCGTTTGCTGGGATGCGTCTTCAGGCATGGTTGAGCGTAGGGTACAGGATCGAAGTTCCAGGGTTTACGTTGTAGGCCGAAGCAACCTCCACCGTGTAAAGGCGTTTGTTAGTCACCCGCGTTTGGGGCCGACCGTGAGATGTGAGATGCGTGCCGCGTAGCGTCGATACGTGCGCACTTTGTATTGCAGTTGCGTATTATTGCACCAAGTCGTACGCCATGTAGCAGTTGCGTAGGTAGCGGTACAAGTCAGTTTGTGTTTCCTATCAAATACGTGGCTCCTACCCACTACTGGGGATTTGCTAAGAAATGGATGGATTGTCTTGAGGAAGACAAAGAAGATTAAGGAGATGTACGCAAAAATGCTAGAATTAAAAACATGTATGACATTACTGATTAAATCAAGTACGCTAGGTGACAGTTTGTCACCGCCCCCTCTCAAAGGGGATGTCAATAAATCATCATCATCATCATGATCATCCGCAGCAGCAGCAGCAGCATCAACAACGAATCGTGCCACTTGTCACGCGATGTGACATGCTAACCGCGTAGCGTCGATATGTGCAAACTTTGCATTGTAATTGCGTTGTACACCACCAGGTGTCCCGACATGTAGCAGATGCATGTAGTAGTTGCATGTAGCTGGACCTGGTTATCTCAAGCGGGCTAGGTGATTATTCGTCACCACCCCGTATCAAAAGGGGATGCCAATAAATCAACAGCATCGTATCGGGCCGCAGTACGGGTCAAGGGGACATGTGCGCCGCGTAGTTTCGATACCATGCGTTTACTGGTCGGTACGCCTTATGGCGCTTTCTCGCAAGGTACGAATTGCTTCTGAAGAAGCGAATCGTAGAGCTACGCGCGCGGCTACGACCAGGCAACGTCGGGCTCAGCAAACCGCTGGGCCGGGTGGACAGTTTAGATCGTTCTCGTGAAAACGACTCAAAAAGACTTCGCCGCCAAAACTCTGGTACGTACTGCCGAAAATGGAGCTCCTGTGCAGCTGCTCCTCCAGCTCACGCTGCGACTACGCTGGGTGAGCGTAGTCCAGCTGCTTAGTCCATTGCGTAGTCCATGAAAGGCCTGTGACTTTTTCGTAAGCGCTGGGACTACTTCGAGGCACTGCCGTTAGATACTGTTAGATACGGTCCGCCAACATAGGCGTATCTACTGGGGAGGGGGGGGGGAAGGGGGGCGCTTGCCCACGCAATTTCAAAAGTGAGGGGGGGGGGCAAAATATGTCATTTGCCCCCCCTCCCCCTTACACACACACACACTTTTGAAAGCGGGCACTTTCGGCTGCATGCTGGAAAGTCCAACAAAACCACAGCTGAAGCTAAATTTTCTTTCTTAATAGAGTGGCCACATAAGTAATGCCTTTCTCTACTATAGTATACGCATAGTATACGCATATAGTATACGCAAGTAGGGGATGCGTATACGCATCCCCTACTTGGAGAGCGAAGATTGTCTTTTGCGCTTTCTCAGGACGCCCTGCGGCAGACGACGCGCGGGACCGGTCATACACATCCCCGTTGCAGAGAACGCCTGGCGCTGGGCAGTTCCCGCAGTAACAAATGTCCGCTTGCGCAACTTGCATCATGCCCAGTTTATTGGGACTACTATATCCGTATTCGAATCAGCTTGCTACATTTAAACTTTAAACTGCGCGCGAGGGGGAGGTCCGGATAAAATTTATAATCAGCCGCGCCCAATGATTGGTGTGCCTTGCGGCATGCAATTGTTGGATTATCAAATGCTGGAACGTTTTTATGTCTGTCCGGAGATAGGCTACATAGGGTTGCTCAGTATCTCTACTCACTATTTTATCACCATAAAAAATCTAATCAAACCTCTTACGGGTTTAACTGTCGAATTGTATTGTGTAATCACGACTTATCGTAGATGTGCTCGGGAAAATGACCTTGCTCGAACGTGCAGAGCCACTTCAATACCAATAGCACACTTACTTGATTTTTTTCTAAAGGCATATATCACTTCTGACTGTGACAATTTCATTTTCAGGCTGTTTCTAAATAAGTGCTACACTATTATGTTTACTGGCAGGAGGAAAAATAGCAGATATTTCGTATTTTGAAAAAAGTCAAGGTCACTTTTTGGTGACGTGTACAGAAAATTTGCACTATAGGTTGCTTATGTGCTCTGAAAACAGTTACTGAATAGTCGCTTTCTCCCAATTGTTATGCGTTATACACGCCATTTAGTTTGTTTTCAACCGGTATCCTCGGTAAAATATGCGGGACATAATGTGTATATTTATTCGAAGTACGAAGCAATGTTTGAGTCACCATCAAGGTATGTTTATTCTGTGTAGGTTCGTTACAGCCTTCGTAGAAAGTTACTCATTGAAGTGTTCCAGGGCGTCATACTGCCGCTAATTGAGATGTTTCCCAGACTCTTAAAACAACAGCATAAGAGACGGTTGAAATACCGTGAAAATAGAAATAATTTCAAGCGCAATGCGTTACGAAATTTTCAATTTCCTCCTTTAAATGCGAGTGTTCCAAAATATTACTGAACCCCCGTTTTTTCATGTGCTTCCGTGCAGCATACGAGATTCGTAGTCTGTTTCTCCAGTGTCCTCGGTGAGCTAAACAAGTCATCTTATTTATATCTGGGGAGAATGAGGGTCATGGTATGGCCAATGTGTAGACAATGTTCCAAATGGGTGAGTTAAGTGCGCATTTTCCAGTAGAACACGTATGCAAGTGGTCCATAGCGTTATCGGTCTGTTTTACGAGCGGTGTGAATCCTCGACGGCTTCGCAGGCATAATTACAACTACAATTGAGGTCAAATTTTGCGAACATAAGGGGAACAATACGCCAAGTTTATGTGCATGGGCAAATGAGGGTTGATCAAATACGAGGGTGAAAATTTTTTAGCAAGTGTTCGAAAGTATCACACTGCTGCTGTTAGCAAAGTTTCACAATGTCCCAAGAGAACGCTGCGTTTCAGATATATTATACTATGAAGCAATAGGCAGCAATTTAAGTCCAATGTGTCGCGTTGTTTTAACGTTTCTAGCTCATTTAGAAGCATCAAGAATAACTATTGAACCCCTTTTTTTTTCTTTTTAGTTTTTCATGCGTTATACCTTATGATAGTAGACAATCGTCCACTATCAGAACTCAAAGCTCATTTAGAAACGTTATGAATAACCACTGAACCTTGTTTTTTTACTTTTTCATGCGTTATACATTATGATAGTGGACAATCGTCTACTATCAGAACTCAAAGCTCATTTAGAAGCGTTACGAATAACTATTGAACCATTTTTTTTCTTTTTCATGCGTTATACATTATGATAGTGGACAATCGTCCTCTATCAGAACTCAAAGCTCATTTAGAAACATTATGAATAACCACTGAACCTCTTTTTTTTTACTTTTTCATGCGTTATACATTATGATAGTGGACAATCGTCTACTATCAGAACTCAAAGTTCATTTAGAAGCGTTACGAATAACTATTGAACCCTTTTTTTCTTTTTCATGCGTTATACATTATGATAGTGGACAGTGGTCCACTATCAGAACTCAAAGCTTTAGGTCAGTGCCCCCAAAGAAGATCGGCGCTTAAGGCCTTACTCGCGTTATTAAGGTTCCTGCGGTCTACGGGGCTTCACGATAGCCTTTAAAAACGCCGCCCCCTACCGCTCTGTAGTGTACGCGGTTTGTTCGTGCTTATATCTTTCTCTCAGTCTCCCACTTCCACTCTCTTTCCCTTTTTATCCCCTTGAACCCTTTCCCCGTGCATGGAAGCCAACCGGAACCACCTCTGGTTAACCTCCCTGCCTTTCTATACATCCCCTCTCTCTCTCTCTCTCTCTCTCTCTCTCTCTCTTTCCCCTGGTGTCTTCACTGAACTAAAAGAGACCGCTTCGTTATGTTTGGTGACTGTAAGGACAAGTTAACGGGTGATGTGCAAGTGAAGTTTAAAATAGATGGGTAATTGGGGCTTTCGCAATAAATTACCTATGCAAGCACTCTAGACGGTTATGCGCGTGTCTAACGAGCGGGGAAGAATTGAGCCCGCTGCCCTGGCAGAACTGTAAAAGCCGCGAAAACCAAATTTAACGAAAATTGGTAGTGCACTATAGGAAATCTCTGTGCGAAGTTAAATGCGGTTGGATCAAACTCAGCCTTTGTAAAAAAATTGTTATTCGAGTGTTAGAGCGTGTCATTTGGCCGCTATCAGCTATGCTACCTAATGCCCCAACATAGCCGTAGGTTACAACAGGTTTATCTACTTTGGAAAAGGGATGGAAACGTGGTAACTGCACTGTGCAACAAAATTTCTACGTCCCTGGTCCCATTGCAAGTAATTACTAAGCCGTCGTGTTTCTTTCCGTATTTTCAGGCGCCATAACACCTTCCGACCTGGTTTCAGAGATGTCCTCGTTGAACTAAACAAGGCGCTTTGTTGATATTTGTCGAAAATAAAGGGCGCGTTATGGGCAATATGTGGGTAAACTTCAAAGACAGAGGACTAATTATGACATTTGCAGTAAATTACGCATGCAAGCGATCGGAAATTTTATTAATGTATTTTGCTAACAAAGAATTTATACCGTAGTCCTGGGAGAACTGTGGACTCAACCGATATCAAATCTAGCGGAAACTTAGCGCGGGGGGGGGGGTAAGGTCAGGGAGGGAGGGAGGGAACACACCGTGGTAAATCATCAAGCCAGCTACCAACTAGCCCATTTAGGTCTCTTAACCATGGTACCATGGTAAATGGTATGGCGAGGTAACATGTGTTGAAAAATTTCACACACACACACACACACACACACACACACACACACACACACACACACACACACACACACACACACACACACACACACACACACACACACACACACACACACACACACACACACGCACACACACACGCACACACACACACACACACACACACGGCAGCCTTTTAAAGTGTGCTGTATAAATACAAGAAACTGAAACATTTATTGTAGCTGTTCAAAAGAAACAGCTTTGCTGGAAATCAGGTTGTAAATCTCCAAGGTCGTACACAACTGCCGTCTGTGTTTTTGTAAATATTGCAAGTAATTTATTTTGATAGTACTTCGTTACGTATAATCTCGACAATACTATTACTTACACTAGCGATGCATTTATGCTGTAGACTTAAACACCAAGTACAATTCTTTGTTGAATTATTAAAATTGTTTGTCGCAAATGTGCATTTATTATGTGGGCTGTACAGCTGCTACTGGGCGGGATCCGGGACCTCTGTGAGGCACTCATTGCGTTTTGTTCCTACATCATCTTGAGATTTTATACACTTTTATATACTTTATATACTGTGTATGGGGCTTTCTGCGGAGACGATCGCTCCAAGATAGCGCCAGAGTACCGCGCGTCGTCTGTTCACCGACGACGCCATTGATAAGGCATGCGGCCAGTGCTTCAAAACAAAGCGCTTCATGAGTGGACGTCTGTCTGCGGCGACTGCTCTGAATCGCGCCCACGCGTCACCCGCGGGCTGCCTCTCGCTACACTCTTAAAACGGTTGCACCCTTTGGGGTGTATATTTGTCCCACAACAATAATCGTCATCTGCCTTGCTTGCGTTTCCTTTCCTGAAAACTCGGGGCTCGCTACTTTCCTGTCGAGAATGCTGCGTCACACTGATAAGGCGCATGCCGTTCGTGACTGGAAAGTACCGTGCTCGCAGCGTTCAAGAAAGGAAACGCGGGCAGCACGGATGACGATTATTGTTGTGGGACAAGATACGCCCCAAAGGGTGTAAATTTTTCTAAGAGTGTATCTCCCGATTAGCGAAGCAGTCGCGCCGCACTTAGCCTGTTTGCAACGTGCCGCACGAGGCAGATTGTCCGCGCCAGCCAATATATCGCGAATTGAAAACGCACAGAGCTGCGCTCAAATTTCGCATTAGAGAGTATCGTAACCCTCGGTGAATTTTTTTATTTGTCACCTTTGAATTGGCGATTTTTGAAAAAAAAGGAAGCCTCAAAACAAAGGCTTGACTTTTGAAATGATAGTCAACTAGTTTCTGGTTTCTCACAAGGCCGCTTTCACAAGGTTTTTGTGTACCTTTAGCAATAGTTATTTGGGTATATCTATTAATTGCATTGATTGATTAATTATCGGACAAGGAGTACCGCTACCCGCAACAGTCGACATCCAGTAATATTGCGTCAATTTTATCCTTGCAGGAAGAAAGCCTTTCCTGCAAAGTTCGCCGAAAATTGAAATATTTCTCGCGCGTGTTAAAGTTTTGCATCCATCCATCCATCACGCGTGTGACTCACATAGAACACAGAACTGGATGCGCTTCCTCGTACGCCGCGTAAAATAAGATTTATCCGATATTTGCCCATCAGCGGCATGCGAACCATAAATATGCGGCCTCCACACGGCCATCATGTAAGGCTTTGGTTATAAGCTGACGAGAAAGTATTCATGTCGAATGTCGAATTCAAAGTGTGTGTGAATTCAAAGCACAGTACATGAACGTTTCTGCATTCAGCCTCTATCGGAATGCGGTCGTCGCAGCCGGGATCGAACCTGCTACCTCGAGCTCAGCAGCGCAACGTCATAGTTACTTGGCTACCGCGGCGGGTCTCGTTTACCTTAGGCTATTCGTCCCCCTCGGATGTTAGCGCGTTTTGATGAAAATGTTGCTCGCATATGTATGCATACCAATGAACATTAGCTACATAGTGCACAAATCTATATTTTTGGGCTTGTTTGTAGGGCATATTTCGTTGTCCAGAGCGAAGAGCACAGCAGGGAAGAAGTTTGGGCGTGTTGGTGAGATACATACAGACTCGGACGTCAGCGCTCGTCCGGTGTTCCTGCTTGTCCCTGTGTCATTTTTTGCGCTATGTTTCCGAGTCTGTATGGAAGAGCACAGGACGAACAGGCAGAGGTGACGACACGGCAGTGGCGTAGCCAGAAATTTTGTTCGGGGGGGGGGGGGGGGGAGGCTACGCCACTGCCCCAGTATATATATACATATATATATATATATATATATATATATATATATATATATATATATATATATATATATATATATATATATATATATATATATATATATATGTGGGGCCAGTGGCGTAGCCAGAAATTTTGTTCGGGGGGGGGGAGGCTACGCCACTGCCCCAGTATATATATATATATATATATATATATATATATATATATATATATATATATATATATATATATATGTGGGGCCAGTGGCGTAGCCAGAAATTTTGTTCGAGGAAGCTTTAGCTCGGGTGCTCCTATTTAAATACATGTTAAAGGGGAATTCGTTTTTCCCTCCAACCACTTCACCAAATTTGAGGAGGTTTGTTGCATTTAAAAGAAAAAGTTTATTTCTAATGACTACTGGTTTCGAATTTTTCATTTAGGTGCTCAATTATTTATTAAAAATTGGCCAAATCGAAAATTTTCAGAAAACGAAACTGTCAAGTTTAAAACTCCGTGACTCAACAATGAAAAGTGATATCACAATTCTGTGAATTGCATCTAATAGTACATCCACAGCGGACAAAATGGATATGTCATACATGAATCTCAAAAAAATTAGTATTGTGGAAATACGGCTTGTGCAGAACCCTTGTACACAACGTAACCAATTCACGTAAGATAGAAATTGACATAGCAAACTTGTCCGCTTTGACTATTATAGTAGATGCCGTTTACAGAACCACAATGTCTGTTCTTCATGCATAGCTATTAGTTTGTAAACGTCGTGCTTCTATTTCTTCAAACTTTCGAATTTTTCAAAATATTTTAAACAAAATTCAGGCCCTAAATCGATGTTGTGTTTCCAACAGAGCTAGGATTTAACTCTCTCTCTCAAATGCAACAAATTTCAATAAAAGCGATTAGCAGGATTATCTAAGAAAAGTGTTTCTGCGTTTTACAAGTATTTGAATAAGCCGCGTCGGATTGGGCCCGAGCTAGCCAGAAAGCTTCCAGAATCTGCTAGCCAGAAAGCTTCCAAAACTCTGTCAGGTGAAAATCCACTCGGCCAGAGCAAACCGAACGCCCACCGAAGTGCACCGCGCGGTGGTCGGGGCCATACGAGAAAAACATATGCGCTCTGGCTCGCTCTGGCAGCCCGCGGGTAGGGTAGCGAGAACAAAAAAAAAATTGAAGAGGCTCAATGTGTCCTCGGCGAATAAAAGTCAAAGTACAAAAAATAAATAAGAACGTAGTTACTTTGGCTGGCTTTAGTGTCTTGACATGGATGTTCTGGCGTAGGTTAAAAAAGTGTTGATATTTTTTTATGTGACATGACGGCACAAATGAACCACCCGAACACATCGTCTCATTGGACCTCGCTGCGTGCTTTGTCAACTCGTCTGCTAGTGTGTTGATTTGGCTTGTCTCGTTGTATGTTCCGATGGAAGACTTTAGAAAAGTCAATGGACCTTTGGCGTCAAATGTTTATAACAACATTAAACCCACAAAGTTCCGCAATTGAAA
>NC_091821.1:255045740-255083240 GCF_038994185.2 Dermacentor albipictus
CGGCTGGCGATTACACAGCATTTGTAGGAAGCTGAACGAGCCTCAATGCCATCTGGCCAGTGCGCCCGGCCTATTGTTTGTGCCATCTCTAACTGGCCCACATAGTTTTTGAGTTTTCCAAATGGATGTACTGTGATGAACCTTGTATTCATTCAAGGTTTCATTCCAATTAAGTGTTTACTTTTCGTACGCGTCTATCGTTTAAGATATTTCGGGCCCTATGGAGAATGCTCCAATTACTCCAATTACTGCGACTCCCCAATTACCCAAATTTATATATAACTCATTCACTACCTCCTGTAAAGTACTCACTTAGTTTACCCAATGTCTCATTCCGATTTGGATTTTAGTCACCTCTATTACAGCAACAGTCTCAAACATCTCGGTGGGGGTATTCAGCAATCGACGAGATTTTTATATCTTCTGAATCTCTCAATTAACCCACGTATCGATAGTTTCTCCACTTAATGGCATTAAAATTAAATTATAGGGTCTTACGTGCCAAAACGATGATCTGATTATGAGAAACGCCGTAGTGGGGGCTCCAGAAATTTGGACCAGCTGGGGTTCCTTAACGTGCACCTAAATCTAAGTACAGGGGTGCTTTCGCTCCCATCGAAATTCGGCCGCCGTGGCCGGGATTCGATGCCGTGACGTCGTGCTTAGAAGCCCAGCACCATGGCCACTAAGCAACCACGGCGGATCTTAATGACATACAGTCTCCCGAGTTTCGGCAAAGTTTCAAGGCTTCTAGCTCCCTTGAAATCTGTGCAAAAGGTTTGTTGTTCCGCAATCGCTTTGTGTGCACACTTCGTCCAGACAAGAGCAATGATCACAGATAGCAGTTACACATACACGCACGAAAATGGAGGTGCATTTATTTTTTCGAGATAATTGGCGGCGTTCTTGCGATTAGCGGTCTATGATGGGCGCGTATTTAGAGCAAATGGGCACAGCTTATCTGCCATTACCAGTGGCACATATCCAGTGGCACTTACACAGTGCTAGGAGGAGCGGTAGGATGCGAGCTCTTCGCGCACCCCGGCTACGAGATCTAGGGGGTCCTTTTGAATAAACGCTCAGGTGGAAGTCAGCGCTTGTGCTTGTTCGTTCATTCTTGCTGTCCTCCGTCCGCTGTTGCACTGTATTTAAATATAATGGATTATCAGCTTGCCCGGTCCCACACATTGTTTCCATACACAGGCTAGCGCATGGAACGGAGATCATTTCAGAAGAGAAAAATGCTTAACCGGCGCATGGCTTTGAGTCTCCTTCGTTCTTCGTGTGCTTACTCTAACCATTCAACCTGAAAGATAGCCCTGAGGAGCGCGAGCTTGCTCGTCGACTGCGGTACTAGTCATAATATGTCCCACTGGCACCACGAGTCCAAGGCCTCAAACCACGGTTGCGTTATACGGCCTGACGCTTTGCCATCATTTCGTGTCCCCTGGTACAGGGGCGTAGCCAGGGGGGGGGGGGAGGGGCTTATGGGGCTTCAGCCCCCCCCCCCCCGAAATTTTTTCGTGCTGTCCATGCACCGCCGACCAAAGCGACCCCCGGCGCCGGAAATCACTCCGGATTTTGTCTAGAATGTCTAGAATGTCTAGAATGTATACTTAAATATCTTGTTTCGAGGTTTTGTGTATACATGCAGTGAACTTTGTTTCCAGTGACACTTTTTTGTCCTTTATCAAGCCGTATTTTCGCATTTGTATATCCCATTGTATCTTTGCATTTCTAATGTACGAGGGCGAGTCAAATGAAAGTGCGCCTGCCCTAACCGCGCAATGATGGTTCGGTTCATTATCTGCGAGGCATGCGCGTAGGAGAACGGCATGCCTCATTTGCAAAAGTGACAAGCAGGTGTGAAGATAAATATTCTTTAATGCTCTCATACACTGGGTTGAATATGGTTGCGTCACATAATGGACACTTCAAAAGTTGAACAGCTCGGTGTCACGAAGTTTTTGACAGCTAAAGGTGTTTCCAAAACAGAAATTAATCGCCGTATGGCTGCCTTTTACGTCGAACACGGCATTTAATTGACCACTGTGAAGTGTTGGAATAAACGGTTTAAAGGACGTTGTAAAGACATTCCAAGACCGGGCCAAAACCATCGTGCAATCACCCCCCACACAATTTCAAAGGTTCATGAGCTGATGAAACAAGAACAGAGGATAAGAATCGATGAACTGTCAGACCGTCTGAACATCAGTCACGGTTCGGTTCACGCCATAATTCATGAGCTTCTCGGTTATCGGCTCTTTGGTGCGCAATGGATCCCCAAGATTTGGATCCATCGCGAGAAGACGGAAAAGTTTCACGCTGCCTTGACTCATCTGATCGGGTATCACAATGAGCATGACGACTTCTTGTTTGCAGCTGTGATCGGGGACGAACCTTGGTGCCACTACTACGAGCCTGAAACACGACGGCAAAGCTTACAGTGGAAACATTCGAATTTACCACGCCCAAAGAATGCAAAGGCCATCATTTCCGCTGGAAAGGTGTTGTTGACTTTTCTTTCGGCCGTCAGGGTCCATTACTGATAGAATTTGCGAAATCTTGAGAGGCTATCAATTGTTTCCGATATTGTGAAACGCCAGAACGGCAGGGTGTCGCAATTAAGAACGAACAACGTGGAAAATTGACGAATGGGGTCATCTTGTTCCACGACAATGCCTGTCCCCACGTTGCTTATGTGGTTAATACAAAACTGGCAAAGTTCAAGTGGGAAACGCTGCAACATCTGCCATACAGCTCAAATCTGTCACCTTGCGACTTCTACATTTTGGGGCAACCGAAAAAACAGCTCAAGGGAACCAGATACAGACTTCTTGAAGCAGCAACCCAAGGAGTTTTATAAGACGGGAATCACGGGACTCGTTAGTCAATGGGACAAATGTCTAAATTCTCATGAAGACTACTTTTAAATAAAGTACCTTGTTGTTGGCTCACATTCATTTGACTTGCCCTCGTATATCATGCAGAATTCCTGCTTTTTATACGTGCTCTCTGTTGCGACTATGATTTCGGTGCAATTACTCACGATACACGACCGGTGACAGCTGCTTTTGCGTAATACATTAAAACAAATTACAGCGTCATTGAGATTTTTCACTGGCCATTGCATATATACAGGAATGTAAGCACGGTTCTTGAATGACAAAGTTTCATTAACATATTTGTCCTCAACTTGTTCAGTTCATTGCCTTTTAATTTTTCATATCAGTGGCATGCACTGCTTTCCTGGTTTCGAACTGATATAGTTCTAAAGTTCGTGTGATATTTTCTTTACTTAATAAATAGACAAAAAACATGGAAGCATTGACGTCAGTTATGTTGGGCACAATTTCTGGCACATACGAGTATAATATTTTATGAAAAAATACATATTTTACTTGTACTTACAGTGCGTAGCTTTCAAGAATTCGTTTGCAGCATCTTTGGCAATGACAATGCAGTTATTATTCATGGATTTGATCCCTTGACAACTTGTTTAAGAGGAAGCTTTAGCTCGGGCCCAATCCGACGCGGCCTATTCAAATACTTGTAAAACGCAGAAACGCTTTTCTTAGATAATCCTGCTAATCGCTTTTATTGAAATTTGTTGCATTTGAAAGAGAAAGTTAAATCCTAGTTCCGTTCGAAACAAAACTTCGATTCAGGGCCTGAATTTTGTTTAAAATATTTTGAAAATTTTGAAAGTTTGAAAAAATAGAAGCACGACGTTTACAAACGAATAGCTATGCATGAAGAACAGACATTGTGGTTCTGTAAACGGCATCTACTAGAACAGTAAAAGCGGACAAGCTTGCTATGTCAATTTGTATCTTACGTGAATTGGTTACGTTGTGTACAAGGGTTCTGCAAAAGCCGTAATTCCACAATACTGAATTTTTTTGAAATTCATGTGTAACATATCCATTTTGTCCGCTGTAGAGGTGCTATTAGATGCAATTCACAGAATTGTGATATCATTTTTCATTGTTGAGTCACGGAGTTTTAAACTTGATAGTTTCGTTTTCTGAAAATTTTCGATTTGGCCAATTTTTAATAAATAATCGACCACCTAAATGAAAAATTCGAAACCAGTAGTCACTAGAATTAAACTTGTTCTTTTAAATGCAACAAACCTCCTCAAAATTGGTGAAGTGGTTGTCTACATGTCTACATGTACTTAAATAGGAGCACCCGAGCTAAAGCTTCCTCTTAAGGAGGAGGTTGAGCTGCAGCTACGGATATATATATATATATATATATATATATATATATATATATATATATATATATATATATATATATATATATATATATATATATATATATATATATAGGGCCAGTGGCGTAGCCCCCCCCCCCCCCCCCCGAACAAAATTTCTGGCTACGCCACTGCCCTGGTATGCTATATGTTAGCTTGCTTTTAGTTTTTCAGGATGGGATGTGGGACTATAGGGATGGGGCTTGAAAACGGAGAGGTAGGGAAAAATGAAGGAAGGCGTGGGAGGAAGAGAGGGAAAGTGGGAAGTGTGGGGAGTGAAAGGATGAATTTTTATCGAAAAGCAAGTGTCACTCCGGGAGAACCTGCGGCAGAGCAAGCGCGGAATGCTTGAAGCAATCCGCCGCACGTCAGAAAGGGCAGCGAAAATACCCATTCCGTAGCAGCCAGAGGCTGCTCGGAGGGCCGCTGCCTCCTTGATCGCTCCATAGTGAGCTCAGTGAGCACTCAGTAGAACGCAGAGATAGAAGTCCTAGCTTTCCTTTATACAGCTATACAGACGCATGATTTGGTGGCGTATTTATGAGGTGCAGCTAATGAAAAAGCACGCAGAAACTTCTCTGGGAATTGTCTCACCATGCGTAAGCATTGCGCCACTTGCTCGTCTTCTCCACGTGCCCAGTGTCATTACACAGTTTTAGAATAGCGTTTGACGCCTTACGTACGTTAAACGTAAGCACCTTTGCGGGACGTTGCGGTGCGTGTCCTTTCAAGTCTTTAATTTACCTTACGGAAACACAAACATGAAGGAGACGTTATAAAACAGGGCACCATCTGGTGCCTCGTGCCAAGCGTATCCAAGCCAAGACGATCCATTAGCAACCATCCTGCTGTTGCTATGCGAACACGTCTCGTTAGGCCTACGGGCGCCAGAATCGCCGCACGATTTCAGAAAATGAACGCGATGCGCTATGCGCTCATAACTAACCTTTCAGGTGAGTTTAGAGGAAGCGAAAGATCATTGCGATAGTTACTGGTGATCAACGCGAGTGAGAGCGTAGCCATCACGAGAATTGACGCTGAAGTGGGAGCTATGGATGCCGCCACGTTCGTCAACGTTATTTCTTAGCGTCCGTAAACATTACGAACGTTAAACACGCAAAATAACGTACATTATCATAGCGCATGTAAACCACAGAAACCGAATAACGCTCGGAGCATGCGCAGTGAGGATACGTTACTTCTTTACGTACGTAATGCGTTTACGTTTGGTTGCAAACGCAATTCTAAAACTGTCTATTATGTATGTCATGAAACTTGATCGACCCAGTATAAGCCCTTATCAATGATTATCGGTCGTTATCAGCCTTATCGGACTCGATCCGAGCCTTGGCGACTCGTATCGGTCGGTGTCAACCGTGTCGCAATTGATCCGATCCTTATCAACCTTATATGTCCTTATCGGACATGATCCAGCCCTTATCAACTCTTCTCGGTCCTTATCAACTCTTATCGGTTTTTATCAACGCTATGGGACTCGATCCGACCCTTATCAAAACTTATCGGTGCTTATTAACCTTATCATGATTGCTCCTATCATTATAAGCCCTTATCGCTCTTTAACACCTTATCCATCCGCGTCGAACCATTATCAACCGTGATGAGACCCATATAACCCCCTGATCACTCCTTAACATCATTATCAAGTGATTGACTGTTTATCTGTCTGTGTTGCGGGGCATGAAGCGCATGAGCCTTCAGAGATCGGTGGCATTTCGGTCGGTGAAGGAACGCCCCAACGAAAGGCGCATTCCGCGAACACGGAAGCACATCGAATACGTGGCGTCTTTCGTATTTTTCGCAAAATCGAAATTTTGCGCATGTCTATAACGCTTCAAGTCGGCTCTACATGGGATCGTGGAGATGGCTTTTATTCCACCATCACTAAATCTTTCAACAAAGCCTTTATAGAAACTGCAATGTAACATTTTCTTGCACGGGTAAAGCGCCACGTACCCATCACGCGTTATGTGACAGAGGTACAGACGATTTTTCTGGGTAGGTCGACATACAAATGCTTATGCATTAAATAAGTGACGATGAAGTTAACTTTCCTAGCGAGCTGTCTCTCTATCTCGCGAGAGCACGTGCAGTGAGGCCACCGATCTTCGAGCGAGGCAGGTGCATTCCCTCGAAAGGCACTGCGTTCATGTTGGTATGTTTTTAATACACGATTTTTGTAAATAACATAGAAGATGGTGGCACCTTTAGGTTGGCACCGGTTGCTACTTTCGAATGACAAATAAAATGAAATCACGGTAAGTCAAGAGCGCGAAAGCAAAAGTTTTTGTACTGGAGTACATGAATCACCAGAAGATGGTACGGCAATACGTGCCGGCGTGCGTAAACATGTATAAAGAAGCGCACTTCAATAAATAAATAAAAGTACTTAAAGTTGTTCGGGAAAATACACAGTCCACAGTTTTGCAGCCGAATGGGTCATAATCATATAGCATACCGCATAATTATACATATATCAGCATGAAACTAATGTAAACTTTCACGACGGATGACACGAATATTTAGTACAAACGTAAGATGTTTCAAATGTCTAAAAAATATATGTAAACAAGTGTCTTTCTCTGGAACTCCGCTGTTGGCCATGGGCGAAGTATTTTTTTCAAGCTGAATGGTTCATGATCTAGTAATATGAAATCCAGCGACTTTGAGGTGTCACTTGGATATATATATATATATATATATATATATATAGAGAGAGAGAGAGAGAGAGAGAGAGAGAGCAGTCATAAGGAAAAGGCATGGAGGTTAACCAGGCTGAGCAGGGTTGGGTGTCCAGCACTAAAGAAGGGGGAGGGGAGTGAACGATCGGAATGAAAGAAAGTGACACTATGCGCAGACATGCACAAAATCAAGAGTTCACCGTTATGTTCATTACAAGCAGAGTAGCATGTAGGCGAAAATACGTTGGCTAAGCACTGCGTTTTCAATAAAGAGCTTTCTCTCTTTCTCTCTCTCTCTCTCTCTCATTAGAAGCCGTCGTGTAGGGTGTTGCATCTCAAGAATCGCAGCAGTGTTTTTGCGGCTTTGTACATCGCAGACGCAAGAGACCATGGTTCAGGAACTTTCTCGTCTGAAAAAGGCCTGTCATCCAAGTGCCTTATAAAGCTGTCCGAAGTGTGAGCAACCTCATCTTTATATGATGGGCGGACACACAGGAAGTGTTTTATAGTTTCTTCTACGCCACATGGCGTGTTGCTACGGGCAATATCCATCATCCCAATTAGGAATGAGCAAGCAAAAAAGAAAAAGAAAGAACGCGAGTGCTTGTGGCATGGAACCCAACGTGGGATCTACACTTCAAAAGCAGTGTAGATCCTACGCACTGCGGAGTCGGTCTAAGCGAAGCTGTGGTGAGCTGGCAAGATGAAACGGCACATCTAGACAAGAGAAGTACAGCGGAGTTGAGTGATAACCGCGCTCCGCGACCTTCGGCCCAGCCGATGGAGAAACGCGGCATGGTGACACCACCCACCGCAGCCTTGAGACGCCAGTGACCATGAAGGTGCCGGTGGTGAGGGGCACCTTTATGATCATCGGTTGTGTCGTCCATAGAACGGCGATGCGGACAAGGCATCATAACAAATAAAGGTTTTGTTTCCGGTTTTCTCCTCAGAGGCCACGAAGCTCTCGCAAGATGTCCCGTGTGTCTCAAGAGGTAGATGGCGTTTTGCGACGTAAAAGCAGCAGGCTATATTTTACATCAGATTACATGGTGCGCACTTAGTATCTTTCTCCGGATTTTTGGTCGCGACAGTGAACCGTGGTAAAATGCTCTCCAGCTTTCGTGGCATTGCCTCCTATCATACTTTTGTACACGTTATAGAACAAAGGTAACTGATCACAAATACAATTAGTTAAAACTCGATTTAACGAAGTGATGACCTCGCTCGAGTTATCTCGTTAAATCGGGAAGTTCTGAAAATCGAGTAAGAGATTTTTGGGTCCTTCGAAATCTAAAATTGTAACGTAGCGACACCCAAAAGGTACCGCGGCATTGTATTTGCCGTTATTCCACGCTTGCGCATGTAAAATGTCCGCGAGGGTGGTAAAACTACCGCCGCCCCTAGCACCATCTGGTACGTAAGAACGCTAGCGACTGCGAAGTCCGTTGTTCTGCGTATGGGCGCAGCGTGCAGCCTCGTCAAAATAAAGCTAGGGCCGTAACAAGGACCTCTAGATGTTTTAAGGCGATATAGCGTTAGAGCACACGGTTGAATGAAAATAAAAATAAACCTGTCTGCGTCAAAATGAGAAAGAAAGCTCAGCTTTTTTTACTGCTTTATTTCTGGAAAAGCTTCGTTAAATCGGGTCTAATGCAAGCTAGTTTCCTTAATTCAGGTTGATGACAACATCGAATCTTATGCGTACTTGCCGGAAATTTCGTCATTAGATCGGGAACTTCGTCAAATCCGGTTTCGTTAGATCGAGTTTTAACTGTACTTTCTTAACCGTACTTATTTAGCTTATCCGTACTTATCCTGCCTCCTCGCCGCCCGTGAGGCGGCGAGGAGGCAGGATCTTCGGACCTCCTCGGGGGCGACTTGGGCCCATGCCGCGAATTTGCGGCATTTTCAATAAAGTTGTTACCATCACCAAATGACCAATTATGGCTCCACGAAAATAACTGAGAAATCATTAAAATGCATATAATTACTTTTACATTCCTTTCTTGTCAACTTTAATCAACGAATGCTGGCTGTATTAGAGCGTATACTGCAGCCTTTTACACGTCGTTTCTATTCATTAAGTATTGCTTTTCAGAAATCTTCGTCGGTGATCGTCCCTCGTTTTCTTGTGGATACGTCGCAGTGACCCTGAAGACTCGCTCTATGTGAGCGCTAGAGGGAAAGCCGTTATTGTGACACATGAGCACATTGCGCGGAAGATTGGGTTTGTTGCAATTGTCATTTAACACTGTTGTAGCCGGCACTCATTACCGACAAACCATGCTTCACCTGCTTCACCGGCGAGCATGCAGCTATGAAAGGCCCTTCCGGCTGCATCGTCGTTTTCTCAGCACCAGGGAGTTGGCGAGTAAATCAGCGTCACCAAAGCTGACGGGCGAGACGAGCGCCCGCCTGGAGTAGACTGGACCCGACACAGACCGTGAAACGCTAGGTATAGCGCACTTCGAGGCGACAACAGCCGTCGTCCTTCGTGGAAGCAACAACTACCGTGAAAACCACTCTACCTGAACCTGACCCTGACAAGTGGACCGTCACTCATGGCCCACTAATCGATAAGAGGGGCCAACGTTGAGGACTTCTGTGGGAACGACTTCGACATCAAGTTCCTATAGTTTGTCACGCCGTTGCCTCGTATATGGGGGCGTTCGTGCAACATTGGAGTTGAAGTCCGGCGGAACGATGCGACGTTATGGGTGGGATTTTGCGAATGGTTCAACGATTGTGATTATCCGAGAAGAACAGTGAATTTCCCCGACTAGAGAAAGGGGAAAAAGAAAGTGCTTAAAAAGTGGATCTTGAGTGTCGTGGGGTCGTGCTCATCTTCGCACTGGTGCTGTGTGCCTCGCTCAGGTTCCCCGTCTACCACTTATGCGGCGGCTGCCAACTCTCTGATATGCCGCCGCAGGGTTCACCCCGGCATCGATGTAGTTTCAACTCCAATCCAAGAACTAGTCGATATCCTCACCCCAGGTTTCCTCCCGCATTGCCAAAGATACGATCTGTCCATCCACAAGCCAAGCTGAAAGCTCATTACCGCCAGCTTCCTTGACACCAGGCGAGCTACGTTCATGTACCGACTGGCGCGAGGATGCCTGCCGATGAACTACAGGCCCTTCACAGCCATCCAGGCTCGTGGGGTGTGCCCTTTTTGTGGCGGTCTTGAGGATTCGGTTCACATTTTTACGCAGTGTTTGCTTCCCGCAGCTCTTCTCCAACGTATTGCTAGTCTTTTAGTCTCCCAGGTGTTCCATATCAGATTGTTCAATTTCTGCACCCTTTTCCTAAGCAGGCGATCAACCAGTTCGTGCTCCTTCTTGTCGAGTGCTCATACCAAGTTGTGTTGGCACGCGGTGAAGCCGTTTTCAGGTGGTGGGCACTGTTATGATTGGGGGCTCAATCCCATCGCTCGTAACCTGTTGTCAAGATTGGAGTACGGCATGAATTAGAAGGTAGCTGACCCATGCCGTTGTCCAACTTATCCAAGCTCAGGACGTTGATGAAGAGAAGGACTGCTTCTCATCGAAAACGAGGAATATGGGTTTATTTACAGTATTTACATGCAGTTCATCAGTCTAGCATGACTGCGAGAAACAGTACGTCAGTCTAACACGACTGCTTGAGAGAGTGTCTCATGTTGAATTCCAATGGTAGATCGCGAGCGCTCGGCCGGATCACGAACGGAGCGCGTCGCTCCGACTGAGATCGCTCTCATCTGCTCACACCATATCTGCGAAGGGAATGCGTGCGCTCCCGCGGGGGCACTTAGTACAGGAAAATCAAGTGAGAGGGCGCTAGAATAGAGAGAGGAACAAGCGCTTGGAACCGCAACCCACCACCCCATTTCACTGTGCGTGTCAGAAGAATCATCACTCGACTTGGAAATTGTACTGTCTGAGTCGGAGCTATCTTGGAGCGCGAACAAAATCGCACGGCGAGAAGCGTCGTCCACGTTTCCCATGTCCGCGACCGGAAACAGGCGACCGTGACAGGAAGCAGAGGCGGGTGAAGGAAATACGTCACGAGGACTTCCGGTCAAATCTGCCGATTTCGGCGGAGCAAATATTTTTGCTCCACGGAGCAATCCGGGATCAGCGGCTGGTCCCAATCTGCCATTGGAACACACAGCTCACGCTCCCATACTGCCATTGGAATAGGATTGCTCCATACAGAGCAGAAAAACTTGATCTGGATCTGCCATTGCATTCAACA
The DNA here is from genome assembly GCF_038994185.2 of Dermacentor albipictus. Taxonomy (NCBI): domain Eukaryota; kingdom Metazoa; phylum Arthropoda; class Arachnida; order Ixodida; family Ixodidae; genus Dermacentor; species Dermacentor albipictus. The sequence continues at coordinate 255,056,937 of NC_091821.1, forward strand.
TCAGTCTAACATGACTGCTCAAGAAAGTGTACTGAGCATCCGCACAACAGCCGTTTATAAACACTCGGTCCTCCCTCGATTCCAAGGTTGCGGAAACGTTCGTCCAGTCATCGTATACACGCCGCCTCTCCGTGGGACAGTTTACACACACACACACACACACACACACACACACACACACACACACACACACACACACACACACACACACACACACACACACACACACACACACACACACACACACACACACACACACACAGCCACCCACCCACCCACCCACACACGAACACACACACACGCACGCACGCGCACGCACACGCACACACATCCTGCCGGCACCGTTCCCTATAGTTATTCAGTCAGACTTACACGAGGAATTGTAAGTGACGCGAGCATATGTTCAAGTATCACAAAAAAAGCGGCCAATTGATTGAGATAGATTGACCAATTGACCAATTGAGATAGATGGGAACATGTACTTTTAACGGCCAAGAACATCTCACATAACATTCACGCCGGGTCTTAAATACATCAAACGGAAAAGTGCACGTGCTGCGTCCACAATCTTCATCGCAAACTGCGATACTAGATGTACTGTGTCTGCTTTTGGCATTTCGGAGAGGGGTTGGGGGAGGGGAGTAGAGAAAGGAGAGGTGTAAGGGGAAGGGGTCAAGTAAGGGTCAGAGAAAGGGCAGTGGTCTCAGCCCTGACAAGGAAGCCAAGCAGGAGAGCCTGTGGCAGAGGTGATGCAAGATGCTTCAAGCACTCCGCCGCACGCAACAAAGGGTAAGGAAGAAGCCGATCCTGTAACAGCCAGAGGCTGCACGGAGGGCAACTCAATCCTCGATCGCTCCATAGCGAGCTCAAAGAGCAACCCCATAGAACGCATAGAGACGGGTCCAAATCCACATATATGCAAATGCACAGACACATCATCTGATGGTGTTTCTTTTGCGCGGCAATATCACGAAAAAGCTACGACGAAGTTAAATTCTCTCTCTCGAGCGCACGGGAGGAACGTCAGCCTTTTTTCCAGCGAGGCACGTGCTTGCCGTATGCGCCTTGGGCGGTAAGGTGCACGCCTCCGAAAAAGACGACGCGTTTTCATTCGCCCTTGTAGAAACTGTTCACTGATTGTGCCGCAGCCACTTTGAAGCGTCAACTATGATGGATATTACTATCAAGGCGTTGTGACTGCATATGGCTTATGCATGTGCAATGAAAAGAGATTAAAACATCGGCGAAGTGACGAAGAGCAGCGCTGAAGTAGTCGCCTTTTTTAGAAGTTATGCGGCTCGCTTATGTCTGCGCAGGCAGTGTCATAAAAATTCTGCTCACTGGTAGGATGAGCGACTCAAACTTAAGGATTTCATGCACCAATACTGCACTGCGGAAGGAAGCAAAGTATAGCTGGCAGAATTTTGTCCAGCATTCAACACTTTCGCAGCCGATGTAAGAAAACAGAGCGGCGCCCTGTGGCTATTTTGCCTTAGTCATCTGCTATGGGTCGTCGAAAGGACTCTCGCTAATCTAGGTGAAAGTATTAGATGTGCAGCCAGAACTATAGGAGGACAAATGTAAGAGTATTCCTCAGAATATGGCTCGACGTGTCGCGGTAAACACCAAAGTGTGTAGTAAGATCTTGTTGAGGGCTAGTTGGTTCATACTTAGAACTGAGGTGAAACAGCGGGAAAAAGACAAGGACACAAATAAGTCTGTGGTATTTGTTTTCTTTGTGTCCTCGTCTTTTTCGCGCTGTTTCGCCTCAGTTCTAACCAAAGTGAGAAACACCGGTCCCAACATATGCCTCTGATTTGCGCCATCTCCAGAGACCGCTGCAGTGGTGAAGAAAAAAAAAACGACAATATCAGTAGAGTCGGATTCAAGAGATATGCGAAGAACATTAGGCCGAAGAAAGAAGAAGAACGTATGGACAATAAATAAAACTATTCTAAAGTTCAAGAAACATGTACGTACGTAAACACGTATTACGTGAATATATATGTGTATGTGTGCTTTAATACATAGCATGTTAGGTTGAGTGACGCCTACAAAGCTTTCGCTAGATTTTTCTTTATTGAACACACGTACACTTGCAGGAGCGAAAAGTAAAGGAAGGAGCAGGCTGGCAACTGTCACCGGAAGGGGCGCAACGCCTGTCTACTTTTCTGAAAGGCTGATGCAGAAAGATAGGAAGAAGGGAAAGAAAGAAGAACCAAGGAACAAGATGGACGGATCTCAAATAATAAAGCAAAACTTTTGTGTACAAGCAACGTACTACCGCTCCTCGGCTGTAAGAAGCACCAGCGCGAAAGAAACAGGAAGTGACCCCACCCCGAGTCGAGTTCCGAGAATCTTTCGCTGCCCCCAGCGTCTCCGCCACCGGGCAGGGAACGAGAGTTTGCCCCCTCGAACACATGCGGCTCTCGCCTGCGTCCTTTGTAGAAAATAAACTCAGTCGGTTTTCTGCCACCAACCGATGTGCATTCCTTTCGCGGACGGGGCCAGACCTCGTGCGTAACAAAAACAATGACATAAAATAAAGTACTGCTGGTCACTGCAGGTGGCACTACTATAAAAGAACTAATGTTAAGAATAGAGTAATCATCGAGGTATTGTCACTCGAAAAGCAATGAAGAAACAAGCCACAAACGGGGAGCAAAGTCAATTTCTCCTAGGAAAGTAATGAGGGTGCGACCACCTTGATCGCGTCGAGGCGCACAATACCGGACGTTCATTTGAGGAATTGCCAGCCGTTTGAGGGATTGCCAGCCAGGCCCGAGTAAGAGCGGGCGCGAGGGAGAAAATCTGGGAGCTTTTGCTCCTTGAATATATGACTGCCTAGGTACTACGGAGGAGGTTTCCCAGCACGTGTTCTATGCGTTTGTCCACTAGGCATGCCGGCATTGTGGAGTGGGCTAGAGTGTGGAGTGGGTGGAGGGGAGTGTGGTTCGACGCACTGGCGCAGCCAACATAACTGAACGCGGTCAACGCACTCCGACGCGGCCAACGCACATACTGCGTGTGTGTGTGTGCGCGTGCGTGCGTGCGTGCGTTCGTGCGTTCATGCGTTCGTGTATTTTTGATTGCCAATTATATAGACACTCCAGGCGCATTTCTGCCAACAGCGGCGGCGTCAGCTGGAGGTTCCGTATAACGTGGATAAAACCGTCACCGCGCCCCGTATGCCGCGGACAACTTTCTGTGTCTATGAGAAGGGAAGGCTACGGAGGCAAAGCGCGCATAAGTGAGAGCGCTTCTGAAAAGAGTCCCGCGTTTCCATCCACGTTAGTTTAAGCTGGGGAAGAGTAAACATAAACACCTCATTAGCAACAGTTAAATACGACAGAACACACCAGTGAGTGTGAAGGTTTTTTGCGGCTTTTCCCTTCCGCGTCTGGAAAAACGCGAAATCGTCACACGTGGAAGCTGCGTCGATTCAGCGTCCGTTCCGAGCAACCAAAAACACTGTCAAACTCTGCCCGACTACTTGGCGCAGTAACACATGTGCAGCAGCCACACGCCAGTAGCTTTCCCTTCATAGCCACAGAAAGTTGTCCCCGAGTGTAGTATACATATGTCTACATGTTTATACGGCCGATATACTACTATCCTTACTTCATATAGCTGTCCGCTAATTTGCTATCGCAATGGATGCTTCACCTTTCGGGCAAAACTGCGAATTTTTTAAATCTGCTTCTCTTTCTACGTGTGTGCATTTTTTCATTATCTTTCTTTCTCGTCTACGCCGTCCCCAGTGCCGGGTAGCAAACTGGATATCTATCTTCCGTTAACATCTCATTCATATGCTCTCTAAGTTCACGCACTATACCACTCACAAGCTATGCCCAAATCCAAACGTCAAATCAAGCGGATGCACAGTGGGAGACGACAGCATGACGACGGCATGATCACGGCGGCGCGATCAAGACCGTAAGGCGAAAACGGCATGCCCATGACGGAGTGATGATGACGGTGTGAGGGCAGCGGCGGGGCAAAGATGGAATGACAACTCAATGTTGGCGACAGTGAAGACGGCGCAACGGTGAGACGGTATGACAACGAAGGAGCAATCGCGACAGAAATGTAGGCGATGTAAAGACGACGACGAATTGACGACGGCGGCGTGTTGCAGCTCACGTCCGCACTCACGTATATGGCCGATATACAGGGTGTCGCAGCTAACTTTAGCCAGAGTTTAAAAATATGCGCTGAAGCTTGCAATATATTTATTGTGGCTCGTCTCATATAAGTGTGTCCTCCAGGTACTGCGTTGCTAACGCCTATCGTTGCAATAGATACAAAGAGTTTCTGCTACGTTAATTAGACCATTGACGTATGCCCAAAAATACAACATAGCACCATAACCAGCTTCAACCCCGCAAGACAGCGCTTTGGAACGCTTTGCACCTGAGTCACGTCGCATGGAAGCAATTTACTGATAAAAGTGACAATGTGCACTCTTCTCTTGCCGTCTCCTACTAGTCGCCATAAGGGACGGTACCAAAGCGATGGAGGGAGAATCGGCAAGTCGATAGTGCCGTCAGGGTGTCGTCACCAAAATGTCTCTTCATCATTACATAGTGGGTGCATGGCGACGTTGCTTGATTTCTAATCGCGTTAACGTCGACAGTCACCCTAAGGTGGGTTCTGGCTGAATTTGTTTTCCTTTTGTTTTTCGGGTAGGCCAAAGTCACGCACGTACTTCTTTCATGCCAGCGCACACTAGCTCATTGCGACGACTGGAGAGTGCGTCAGGTGGCATAGCAGAAGCGAGAGCACGCACGTGCGTGTGTCATTTTCCATTAGGTGACAGACAGGAATGAACCCTGCGAATGCATGATTGAACAGATTTATTAGAGGAGCTGGTACTTGTGTTGCCGGTCTTGGGGAAAGGTAACAGGGTCGGTATATATCTCCCGGTGGATGGTCTGTTTCCAAGGTGAATGCCCACAGCGGCCCGCCTGAGGCACGAGCCGCACATACAGCAGCTGGTGGGGCGATCCAATCTTCCAAAAAGTAGGCATCAAACGTTGGGTTCCATTATCGTGGTGCAGTGATGGCATTTGACGGCGTTTGTAGTGAATTCGTGTTGCGTTGAAGGAGAGGCAATATATACATCTGCCTCGTCATCAGCATTACTCGCATTTGTTTGTATCCTTGCGTATGAATCTTGTTTCTCGTAGAAATACCTTGCTAAAATACCCTGTTAAAATGAACTTTATGTTATTTCAGTCGTCCCAAAAGAACCCCCACAATAACCCCTGAACTATATATCGATAACTGCGTCATTACCCCACCTAACTTTATTACTTTTCTAGATGTTACATTAGACCCTCAACTTAAGTATAACATTCACATTAATTCTGTCACTAAGAAGAAGTCCATCCGAGCGGCCGCTGCTTCTTTGGTGAGGTGTTCTTTTCTGCTTTCTTCGAAGAATCAGTGCTGTGTTGAGACTTCGTTGTTATCCAGAGAGAACGGACATTATGTGGGATACCTATGTGCTAAAGATCACGCACAATATCGCGTGGTTTTGCTGCGCTCCGCAGCGCATCTGCGCCTACCGCGGCGGTAGGCAGCAAAGAACACCGGCACGAGCCATATGTCCGACAGCGCTTTCCTAGGCGCATGAGTGCCGCAGAATCGGTGCCGCACTTGGACGTGCCACAACACGTGCCTAATGTCATCAAGCCGGCGACGCTAGTTCTCACCTTCCAGCGCACCTTCAGTGAATATGGCTGAGACAAGCGAGAGTGAAGCCAAGAAACCACTGGTTGACGACGACAGGACATCTACTTATGAACAAAGTGAAGATGAAGATATAGACTGTGATGACACGCCGTTCTCCTTGATAACGTATAAAAAGAAGCGGCCTGTGGGAATTCCAGTTATTTTTCGACCCTCACAGGAAGGACGCAACTTCTGGCAAGTGAATCCAAACCGCGCTGCGTCGGAAATTGGCAGCCGCGAGCTAGAGGCTCAAAGAGCTCTAATAGCGCACGCGTGCGAGGCGGCCCGGCTCAGTGGAGCCCTGGACTAGGGGCCCATCCATGGCTGAAGAGGACCCAAGCTTCAAGAATGAAGACTTCAGCCTCGACCCGCTAAAACCTTAAAAGAGTCAATAAAGTTTTCCATTCCATTCCATTCCGCGGCAAAGGAAAAAGTACAGTCATTCCGCATGAATAGAGATGGAAGTTTCTCTGTCAACGTTACTTCAGTCTCATCTGCAAGACATCTGCTGTCGATGAGCGAAGTCGCTGGTTTGGGAATCAAGCCATTCATTCCGGCATCTTATACTAAGAATGTTAGGAAGATACGCCATGCGCCAGTTGAGCATACGGAAGAACAATTGGTTGACTTCCTGAAGGATTTTGGCGTGACATCTGCCCGTCGTCAGGCGCGCTACAATCGCCAAGAAGAGGGAGCGGTAGAATCATGCCCTCTGAGAACCGTCATTCTCCATTTCAGAGAATAGAAACCAATGCCGCAACGAGTGCAGTTAGGTTTCACGAGTCATCCCATCGAAGAATATCATGGCCCTGCTCTGAGATGCTACAACTGCCAGAGATTTCGACATTTATCGAAGAACTGCCGCAGTCCACGTCGCTGCAAGATATTCTCAGAAAACCATAACCATTCAGAGTGCAAGAATGTAGGTCAGCCAAAATGTGCCAACTGTGTCGGAAACCATACAGCTTCCTACTCCCGGTGCCCTCAGAGCAGAGCTGCCTCAAGGTTACGCGAGCATGAGTTGAAATACGAAAAGCTGCCTCCTCGTAATGCGTCCCCACCCAACCTTGATGCTGTAAGATGCGCGCCTTCAACTTCCAACAACAACAAAAAAAAACAGCAAAGGGTCAATATGAACTATTCTGCAGCTCTAATGCACTCAGGTTCTGACAGCGATCTGACAACGTTCTGACAGCGAGCGACACGATCCTCCTTCAGAGAATACGACCCATCTTGCCCAGGCTTCGAGTGAAATTCGCCGACCTTCTCAGCAACGCCCTCTGCCATTGAAAGAGCAACCTTATCTAACATCTGAGCGACTATCTCAGCATTCACCTCACCCACACCAGTCATCCCAGCGACCATCTCAGTCAGCTCTTCAGTGACCTGCTTCGAGCACACATGGAGCTTCAGCGTCGTTTGGTGATTACGCGTCTTCATCCGTGGCACAGATGATCCTCCCCATGCTATTCACAGCTCTGCGTGCAATTCTCAGTGCCATTCCACACGCAAACAACCTACCAGAGGTAAAAGCACTGCTTTCTATGGAATTGTTGGTGCTTTCACAACCACCAACAGCTCCATGGCAGGCTTACAATGAATAATCGTTACAACAATGTTTTCATATTTCAGTGGAATGCTAATAGCCTTCCAAATAAGTCAGCTGATTTTCGCAAACTACTAGCTCAACATAACTTTCCTGTTTTATGTATACAGGAGGCAGGCGTACGAGATGACTTTCGTCTTTGAAACTATGTGATATATAAACCATCGCGCATTGCACGAAGTAGCAGAGCGATGTTATGTGTGAGAAAAGACCTGCCGTCCTATTTAATACAGTCGAGCGATTTAAATATACCGGAGTTCGTAGCATGCAAGATTTCTTTTAGAAATACAATTGTCACAGTGATCAGTCTTTATCTACAATGTTCTAGCAAAATATCAGTAGACAGCTTGGTGAATGTGTTTGGTATCGCAAACTCACATGTGCTGGTTTGTGGGGACTTCAAGGCACATAACGTCATCTGGGGCAGTGAATATAACGATTCCCGCGGAAGCATCATAGAGTCTGCTGCAGAAAAAAAGTAATCCAATCGTGTTAAATGACAGCTCTCCAACGTTCTTGCGGGGGTTTCGTTACTCAAGCTGTATAGATGTTACGCTCTGCTCGCAAGACCTTGTTGATGGCGTTGAATGGTCAACAGACGTAGAAACGCACGGTAGTGATCATTTTGCGAACCTGGTAAAACATCGTCTCATACAGAGTGAAGGGACCCGGCGATACACAAGATGTACTAATTGGCAAAGTTTTCGTGACCATTTAAGTAACTCATTGGGCGAAAATCTATATGATTATATGATTGATATTGATTGATATGATTGAGTCTTACAAGATCTGCACAAAGCAAGTCATTGTTCCAAATCAGCATCATCTTCTCCTTGAGAAGATGATGCACATCTTCTTGATATATGACAGAAGACCATTCACTCTAAAAAAATACTTGGCCCATGGTTAACTGCGGGCCTTCAGGAAAGAGCACTTCTTGCTCTAAAAATGTTTTTAGAAGACACCAACATTTTGGGAAATTATCACGTTTCGGATGATCCGAATACGCTAAACGAGTAATATAAATGTTGTTCGTGGTTCATAACTGGTTTATGTGGTGATCGCAACTCATACGCAGTACGTATAATTCTGTACTGTACTTGCAGTGTATTACATGTGTTGTAACCGGAATCTTCGAAGAACGCCAACATAATCCTAATCCATAAGAAAGGGAACGCCAAAGACTTGAAAAATTATAGACAGATCAGCTTGCTGTCCGTTACATACAAAGTATTTACTAAGGTAAGTGCAAATATAATCACAAACATCTTAGACTTCCGTCAACCAAAGGAACAGGCAGGGTTCCGTAAAGGCTACTCAATAACAGACCATAGTGACACTATCAATAAGGTCATAGAGAAATGTGCGGAATATAACCAACCCTTATATATAGCTTTCATTGATTACGAGAAAGCGTTTGATTCAGTCGAAACCTCAGCAGTCATGGAGGCATTGCGGAATCAGGGTGTAGACGAGCCGTATGTAAAAATACTGAAAGATATCTATACCGGCTCCGCAGCCACCGTAGTCCTCCATAAAGAAAGCAACAAAATCCCAATAAAGAAAGGCGTGAGGCAGGGAGATACGATCTCTCCAATGCCATTCACAGCGTGTTTACAGGAGGCATTCAGAGGCCTGGATTGGGAGGAATCGGGGATAAGAGCTAATGGAGAATACCTTACTAACTTGCGATTCGCTCATGATATTGCCCTGCTTAGTAAGTCAGGGGACCAATTGCAATGCATGCTCACTGACCTGGAGAGGCAAAGCAGAAGGGTGGGTCTAAAAATTAATCTGCAGAAAACTAAAGTAATGTTTAACAGTCTCGGCAGAGAATAGCAGTTTACGATAGGTAGCGAGGCACTGGAAGTGCTAAAGGAATACATCTGCTTAGGACACGTAGTGACCGCGGATCCGGATCATGAGACTGAAATAATCAGAAGAATAAGAATGGGCTGGGGTGCGTTTGGCAGGCATTCTCAGATCACGTACAGCAGGTTGCCATTATCCCTCAAGACAAAAGTGTATAGCAGCTGTGTTTTACCAGTACTCACGTACGGGGCAGAAACCCGGAGGCTCACGAAAAGGGTTCTACTTAAATTGAGGACGACGCAACGGGGTATGGAAAGAAAAATGATGGCTGTAACGTTAAGGGATAAGAAAAGAGCAGATTGGGTGAGGGAACAAACGCGAGTTAATGACACCTTAGTTGAAATCAAGAAAAAGAAGTGGTCATGGGCAGGACATGTAATGAGGAGGGAAGATAACCGATGGTCATTAAGGGTTACGGACTGGATCCCAAGGGAAGGGAAGCGTAGCAGGGGGCGGCAGAAAGTTAGGTGGGCGGATGAGATTAAGAAGTTTGCAGGGACAACATGGCCACAATAAGTACATGACCGGGGTAGTTGGAGAAGTGTGGGAGAGGCCTTTGCCCTGCAGTGGGCGTCACTAGGATGATGATGATAATGATATGTGTTTTGTGTTTTGGCTGTTCAAAATATCTGACTTTATATATGCGTACGAGTACTGAACTCTTGCACAAAACTTTGCTATTCATGTTCCATTGGACTGTATATTTTTTATTCTTCCAGTGTTCTACTGAGTGTCATATTTTGTGTCGCTATTCTCCCTTCTTGCGCAAATTTCTTTCCTTTGCCAAGTGACACGGAGTAGCCGGTGCCATCATAAAGGCGCCAACCTTTCCTAATATTTATTAAAACAAAAGACGGTTTCTGGCATTCGCGTACTCATTCAACCAAAGGATTGTTTTCAGCAACCTATTCTAAAATCACTTTACTACGCTTTCATGAACCGTCACCTTACTTATTGAATTTCATCGTGGAGAAACGCATACCCCACACACTTGACATCACTCATTAACCTTTAGAACCGGGCGGTCCGAATAATTACCTATAGTCCAAACACCGCATCAGCAGCACCCATTTTTCGCACTCTTGAAATTCTCTGCCATAAAATATTAAATGCCCTGCACTACGCTGTTTCTGGCTCCCTCTAAAACAGTTTTTACTTGCAACATACGTCACCCGAATATATATATATATATACAGTATGTGTGTGTCTGTGTTTATTACTTTTTAGTCATGCTTCATTGTTTTTCTTGGTTTATGTTCCTGGATTAGCCATTTATATATTCAATTTATTGCTTTGCTGTAATGGGTGCTGTTTATGTTACATATTCATTATATTCCTATTAACTTACTGTAACGTTCGTACTTTCATGTGTATTTCAATAGAATTATGTGTATTCTTATTTCTCCGTAATCCTTTACAACCAGATGTATAAATAATTACTTCTGATATGTTGATTTGTCCCAGCCTGCCAGCAGATGCGGGCTCCCTCTACTGGGGAATCCCTCTACATCCGTCAGTAGAATCAGGTCGTTTACTAAGCTTCGTTGCCCTTTATTTCACCTCAGCAGCAAAGAGCGGCCATTATCTCGGTGGTCTTCATGGGATTATAGGGGCATGACGGCCTAAATTCCAGTGCTAGAATACCATCGTGGTAACACAGCCAGCGACGTGACATGTAAAGTCATGTCATGTTGTAATGTATGTTAAGGCGACTTGATGCACAGTAAAAGAAGACATCAAGATACATATCTCTTGTTCTGGGCCTTATATATAGATGTGTAGGATACTACATATAACCGACGCTTAGTCAGTATTGCAAAACGCTTAAGTACGTAGACGTGGAACGCATTAACAGTTCTTGCGCCTTCGGCTCTCGTTCGCTCGCGTGAGCTCGTGTCGAGACGATTGAAATGCTCATCCACGTTCACAAACGCACCAATGCGTCAGAGCACATCTTTGTCGAAGGCTAAACGCACTTTGGTAGGCACCCTACCCTTGGCTATCGACCCTGGTCACGTGGGAGTTAGAGAAATCTTACAATTTCATTTAGGATTTCTCATTTCCAAAACGCAGAGAGCCACCTGCTTTAGCCGTGTTTAACGCCATGTATCATGCTGTGGATCTGTCATGAACAAGCGCTGCAATTGGCGCAAGGAGTTCAACAGGCCGAGTTAGTTAACACAGCAAGAGGAAACGTCAGGCAAGAAAAAACGATTTCGAACCGAGCAAGAAACGCCGTAGTCACGCTGTTTGCGCCGACTGCAAGCGTCGCCAACCACGGGCTAGTCGCACACCTCTTAGTTATTACTTTCATTATTCCTGCAGCACTCACCGGCTTCAGCTCCTGCGGCCACCTAGTTTGGTTCAAAAGTCAAATAGCACCAATAGTCAAATAGCATGTTCAAGTATCACAAAAAAGCGGCCAATTCTGCGGTGACATTATAACTGCATATTATTCAGCCCTTGGGGGTTACAGTCGCAAAAGTAGGTGTATATGAGTAAAATATTAGATAGATGGGAACATGTACTTTTAACGACCAAGAACTTCTCACATAACATTCACGCCGGGTCTTAAATACATCATACGGAAAAGTGCACGTGCTATTCACAATCTTCATCGCAAACTGCGATACTAGATGTACTGTGTCTGCTTTTGGCATTTCGGAGAGGGGTTGGGGGAGGGGAGTAGAGAAAGGAGAGGTGTAAGGGGAAAAGGGTCAAGAAAGGGTCAGAGAAGGTGCGGTCCATGGTCTCAACCCTGACAAGGAAGCCAAGCAGGAGGGCCTGCGGCAGAGGTGATGCAAGATGCTTCAAGCACTCCGCCGCACGCCACAAAGGGTAAGGAAGAAGCCGATCCTGTAACAGCCAGAGGCTGCACGGAGGGCAACTCAATCCTCGATCGCTCCATAGCGAGCTCAAAGAGCAACCCCATAGAACGCATAGAGACGGGTCCAAATCCACATATATGCAAATGCACAGACACATCATCTGATGGTGTTTCTTTTGCGTGGCAACATCACGAAAAAGCTACGACGAAGTTAAATTCTCTCTCTCGAGCGCACGGGAGGAACGTCAGCCTTTTTTCCAGCGAGGCACGTGCTTGCCGTACGCGCCTTGGGCGGTAAGGTGCACGCCCTCGAAAAAGACGACGCGTTTTCATTCGGCCTTGTAGAAGCTGTTCACTCATTGCGCCGCAGCCACTTTGAAGCGTCAACTATGAAGGAGATTACTTTCAAGGCGTTGTGACTGCATATGGCTTATGCATGTGCAATGAAAAGAGATTAAAACATCGGCGAAGTGACGAAGCAGCGCTGGAGTATTCGCCTTGTTAGGAGTTATGCGGCTCGCTTATGTCTGCGCATGCAGTATCATAAAAATTCTGCTCACTGGTAGGATGAGCGACTCAAATTTAAGGATATCATGTAGCAACACTAAACTGCTGAAATATATTGAAGTAGTTGCAGAATTTTAAAGCGAAGCCTGCTTCTACTACTCTCCCGTGTTTGACGTGGCCGACTCTTGTCTACTGCTGGGTCGGTATCTCTGCTGATAATATATATGTGTGTGTTCGAAGAGTAGCAGGAAGCACGTAGGAAGAGTAAAGGGACTTTACTGACGCTTCGACCACCATTATCCCGGCCAAACCTGAGTAAATTCCGGATATTTTGCCCACATGCTTCTATTCTTTCAACTCTTTCGGTGCTTGATCCTTCGAGTCTATGCTTCACTAATTCATATATATATATATATATATATATATATATATATATATATATATATATATAAACGAGAAGAAAGGGGGTTAACCGAGGGACCCGATATTTATTAGTCACATAATGAGAAGCCAACAAACACTGACACCAAGTACAACATAGGGGAAATTGCATGTGCTTAATAAATGAAATAAAGTAATGATAAATTAATGGAAATTAAAGTGGATGAAAAAACAACTTGCCGCATGTGTATATATATATATATATATATATATATATATATATATATATATATATATATATATATATATATATATATATATATATATATATATATATATATATATATGCCAGAAGTTTCAGCGACCACTTTCAACTCTTTTTTGAAGCTTGCCTCTGGCAGATAGCACAATTCTAGTTCACGAGCTGGTTCTAGCATGAACTCCTTTTCAAGCAATGAAAGTGAGGAAAAATCAGCAGGGAAATTATGGTGGAGCACAACGAGATGATGAATGCCCGCACTCAAGAGATCATAGCAACCACATTGCGGCATTTTTATAGCGACAGCTGTTTATGGGCTCACTGCTCTCATTTTTAATGCACGCTACACTCCATTTCATACACCAGGTGCAACGCTGTGGAGGCTAGAGATACTTTTTAGATTGGCTGTGTTCGCACTGTTCGCTCGGTGTTTCCTGACACGATTTTTGTGAAAATTTTCTGTTTTGAATGAAGAAAAAGAGAATTTTCTCTTAGAAACAAACAAACCATGTACTCATAGGGCTGCTAACGCGTTGTTTTAAATCAATTTGCTTTTCGTTGTTTCTTTTCATTGCCCGTCGCGGAAGCCTCACGTGCATGCTCGCGCGAGCAAGCGCCTCCTGGCGTGCAGCGAAGCATAGACGGGAACGCGCGGAGCGATAAATTTTGGTGACCGAACTTCTTGCGTAGCTTGCACACCGTTGCACCTGATGTATGAAACGGAGTATAGTGTACGCCGCTGTCTGTCGCTGAAACGAAAATCCTTTGTGAGAAAATTACAAGGAAATGTTCTCATTGTGCCACGAGGATTCCAACTTACAACTAACACATTGATAGTCCAGGATAATACCTCGCAGCCACCCTGCCGAGCTACAGCAGAGGAGAATAGTGACTACAGATAGCGCTGTCGCGTCCGCAGCTGCCATGATTGGCTAACGCCGACTGGACATCGGTGTACCGGATGGCGTCCGCGACTTCTTTTCGTTCTAGCACGTGGCCTTGCCAGTTGCAGATGTAGTCACATAGTTCATGTGCAGTACTTTAAATGAAGTTTTATTCTGACAACTACAATGACTGGGTGCGTCGCCTTCGTCTTCATTAGTCTTCTTCTTTTGGTGCTCAACTTGTTCGAATGTTTTTTGTATGGCGCTGATGTCATCTCGTCTTTTTCAGGGATAGCCTGGTGCCTATTAATGGAGTAGCACAAATGTAAATTTGAGAAAAGCCAAGTGAATCCAGCATCAAGAAGTAAAGGGTTGTTTTATTAGAGACCAGTGCTTACACGGGTCAGAGCAGGAGGTAAGAGGAGGAAGAAAAGCCAAGTCTATACACTTCACCTCCTGGAAGGCGCAACTTCTAGAAATGAATACGACTCACACTTCTCTTGCTTCTCGAAAGGACATTGCTCGCTCGCACCTGCGAATGTTCACGCCAGTAAACACTGGACGAAACGATCTTAGGCTTGTACTGCACATTAAACTATGACGGCCATTGCGTCAGTGCTTCGCGTTAGTGGAGAAACTGTGTCTTTTTTAACCTGCTGAATTTTAAAGCATTCTTAGGTCTTGTCATTATGGTCTAGTCACGTTAGCATCGTAAAATGTCACCTAAAGGTCACGCGAGGTTGGTTTTATAGGTCAGTGCGTATTCATTCGCTCAAATACCATTTGTTCCCTAAACTATAGGCCTCAGTAGGTGAAATAGGCCATGAAAAACCACTACCAAACATTTTAGATCACATATAGGGGCAGTAAAAATAAATTAGCGGAACATCGGGAGCAGACGATCACCTGCAGGCAGGTTGGCAGAGAGAGAGGTAGCTGGCTGGAATGGAAAAGCATTGTGGTTAACTAGGGCTGAGCCCTGTTGGCTACCTTACACAGAGGAACCGAGAAGTTGAACATAAGGTGAGAGGACAAGTGACGACATGAGGACAGAGAACAGCGCTGGAGACGCAGACGAACTGCAGTGCTCATCACTGCCTCACTGACGGTCGCGAAGTCGGGCCAACATAAGAAACCGCAGTAATGGTGTTGTGGTTTTCTGACCTGCGCCATGAGAGGCAATGGCCTCAAGAGTTGCTCTACCCATCTTTCACTTACATGCAAGCAGACAGCACAGAAATAACTTCGTGCAATGAAACCATTTACGAGGAAAATTTGTGCCTGCGAAGTGAAATGGGGTGAAAACGTCTTTATTACACAAGACAGGGATGTTCTGCGAGAGGCCAATGATATGGCGGAAGATAGATGGTGCTTTAGCGACCGCAGACCAATGAATAATGAAAGGTTGTCGCATTGTTACTTCTGTGAACGCTCTGTCGTCGAGCAGGCTTCAAGGAGCACGCAAAGTCTGCCTTCCGTCATGGAAAGAAGTGCATTAGATGAGAATATGTACTACGGTCTTGTTTGGTCAAGTCGCAATCAAAAATATTGTACGAAATACTCCCCATCATTCCTATGCGAAAACAGTAAGTATTAGTAAAAGACATTTATATGGGCTGATCTTTGGAAAAAGCAAGGAGAAATTTCTTGCAGAATATGAGAGAATTGCGTACATTAAAGTAACCGGTACAACTGCTACGTTTGGATATTGTCGCACAGGACTTGGATTTCTTGTTTTGTTGTTGAAAGGAAGAACAACGACAGTGCAATGGTTATGAATGAGAGAGAGGTGGACGAATATTCAAAGTTGTTTCGAATACGAATCAAATTCTACACCCCCACTATTCGTATTCGTATTCGAAATGTAACTGTATTGATATTTTCGACAATTCTAAACTAACCAAATATTTCGCAACAACCGACTGTTAAAATCTGGTTACTGTTCTCCGTGTGCTAAGGAAAAGCATAGCGAATTACGTGTGGAACAAACACTGTGGTAACGCAATTTTTGTTTACGGCTTCCCAACGTAAGACTATATACATGGCAATCTATTTTCGTTTGTAGCCCTTCAGTAACTTCCAGTGAGACCCGTAGGTAACGTACACCTTCCAGAAGCACTTGGATTTACGGTCTGGTCAGTAGTCGAGCTAAGCAAGAGACGTTTAGAGTAATGGTAGGAAAAAAAGCAGGCAAGAGATTTATACGATCGGATTCGTTACAGGCATTGGTATCGGTACAAGGTATACAGATAGAGAAGTTTTGAGGAAGATAAAAAAAGATAAAAAACATGTATACAAAAATGCTAGAACGAAAAGCATGTATAGCATACCTGAGTAACTCAAGCAGGTTAGGTGACTATTTTTCACCGCCCCGTTTCAAAGGGGATGGCAATAAATCAACATCATCATAAAGTATTTTCGACAGTCTAGTCATGTAACAGTTTTTTTTTTGGCGCTACAACCAGTGATGTTTCCATGCAACGGGTTCTTGTACACGGCAGACAAGTGCTTGAGCAACGTTGCTTTTTTTTTTCATTTTCCACAATTACCGATCTTATTTTCGCAGCCATTTGTTTTTTGTGTTCTTGGAAAGTTAGCGATGCAGAAGTCATTCATTCTTAGAAAGCTTGTTTGCAACATGGTTCGAAACATGTTGAGAGGCTGTTCATGCAGTTTTTTAATGATAATTAGTGACATATTTAAAACTGATCCTTTGTTCCTGATAGTTGGCTGTCTTTTTTGCACTATTCAGTACAGGCATGATACCTAATTAAACCGAAATAAATATACCTGCTGTAGATACATGCGTCGGCGTTTGACTATTCGATATTCGATTCGATATTCAAAACTCACCAATCGTATTCGATTCATATTCGAGAAAGGTTGATATTTGCCCGCCCCTAGAATGAGGAAAGGCTGTAAACACGCGCGCTCAGGTTTTCCGTTCACGGGTGACGTCTGTCATGATTTGCGTATCACTGCTCGAACTTCGCTGGAGCAGCCCGTAGACGACGTGTCGTCACCAGCGACAGCGCGCTGTGCTCTCGCAAGCTGGCGCGGGAGGAAAGACCGAGTGTGGCCCCTCGCTTTCTCCTCGCCCGCGCGCGCGGCTCCATTTGCGGCCCCGCGGGCGCGTTAACGACGTCGTCGCCGTAACCAGACGGGACTCGCTCATCGTCGTAGATCATCACCGCCACGCCGCAACCGTTTCGAGGAAATGAAAACGACGACACGCGGGCTGATTGCACTGCGCCAAGGGTGTATCCCGTAGCAGGCTGTAGTCGCGCGGGCCTGACGGGTGCCGCTTGGCGCAGCGGCCCGAGCTGGGAACGTGGCTGAATCGATAGGCCGCGACCCTTCCCCGGATGCTTGGGCGAGGGGTCCGCGCTGCGGTCCGATGTAGGTCAGGGGCCCGTGTGGGCGCTTTTTCGGCTACGCTGCCGGTGCATTACGTATCGATTGCCAAGGTCAGAGCAACCGTCCCGCCGGCCATGCGATCATACGCGATTGCCCTTTCCCCAGTTTCATTCCATTCTGCGAGGCTCGATGGGCGCCAGACAACAAGCTTGCTGTGCTTGTGTTGTTTTACGCAGTATCTTTCATTATGCATAGCCAGCGACGTATTCTGTAACACCAAAGCCGCGCAAGCAACTCTATTATTAAATTCTGGCGTTTTAACGTGCACCAAATAACGGGCACCCAACCACGTACACGCCTTAGTGGGGGACTCGGGAATAATTTTGACCACCTTCTTAACGGGCACCCGAAGCACGGTACACCGGCGTACTTGCATTTCGCCCGCATCGAAATGCACGGCATTTTGATCCCGCGCACTCTGGCTTAGCAGCGCAACGCCACAGCCACTACGCCATAGCGGTGGGTTAACCGCGCAGCTCCTTGGAAGCTAAAGTTTCTGTGTCACCCCCACCAAGGGCACTATGGGGGCCCTTACGATAGTTTGATTCTTATAATGTGCGACTGTTTCGCAATAGTGTTTACTGACCGTTTGATACATGCATTTGTCGAATATGTCGCGGAAGTACTTTATTGCGGACTAGTTGGTTCATACTGAAAGTAACGTAATCCGCAAGATAAAGAAGGGCGGAACCCCTTTTTGTTAAAAAAACTTCGTCAAGTGAACTAGATTTTCTTTTATGTTCAAGCCCCTTCAATTTCGTACTCTGCACAATAATGGACAGTAATTTAATTTGCCATATAGTGTGCGGAATTCCTTTGCTCAGATTCAGGACCCATATTCGCAAAACGTGCCTTTCTATCGAACTCACCCTGGACCATAAGTTCCCGTAAGTTCTGTGGGAGAATCATACTGAGAAAATTTAGAAAAAGAAGAAGAAAACAAATGGACTGCCTTTCTTTGTATTCTTTCGAGCTTTTTAATTATTATGCTTTTTATTATGTTTTTAGATAGAAGACCACTCACACTAAAAAAGATACTTGGTCTATGGCCAACAGACGAATTTCGCAAAAGAGCACTTGTTGCTTTGAAAATTTTTTCGAAAATAAAGATTTTGGGGCAATATTAAATTTCAGTTTATCCAAATAAGCTAAATGAGTGATATAAACGTTGTTCTGTTTTGAAAAGTGATTTATGTGGTGATCATGTTTTCTTACGCTATGTGTAATTACTTGTGTTCTGAGTCTGGCAGTGTAATTCTCTTCTGCGCTTAGGCCATTCAAAATAGTTCAGTTTATATACGCCCATGTGTACTGAACTCAATCACAAAGCTTTGCTATTCGTGTACTGTTGGACGCGATACATCTGATGTTCTACTGAATGCTATGTTTTGTGGCATTATTCACTCTTTTTGCGCATATTTGTTTCCTTTGCTAAGTAACAAGCAGTAGCCGGTGCCGCCATAAAAGTGCCAACCTCTCCTATTTATCATTTCAATAATAATATTTAGAAAAAAAAGGCTTACACTACATTGAGCGGAATTACCGACAGTGCTGCGTGCGACGTCTGCGGCAGCGAAGAGAACATCGAGTATTAATTGTGCCACTGTGATCGATTTCAGTCACAGAAATAGATGCTCTTAATCGCACTGCCATGATTGGACGATTGGCCGCTGTCCGTGCAGGTCCTAGTTGAGCACCGTCCCCATCGCTCATCGGCCCAAAAGGCTGTGAAGGCACTTACGTGTTTCTTTGGGACGACTGGCCTGTGTGAACGCCTCACCCTTACACTCTAAGAACAGTTTACACCCTTTGGCTTGCCCCTTCTGCCACACAAAAATAATCGTCATCTGCCTTGATGCGTTTCCTTTCTTTATCGCTGCGAGCCCGGAACTTTCCAGTAACGAACGGCGCGCGCGTTATCAGCATAGAACAGTTTACACCCTTTGGAGTGCCTCTTCTGATAACGCGCGTGCCGATCGTCACTGGAAAGTTCCGGGCTTGCAGCGATAAAGAAAGGAAACGCATCAAGGCAGATGACGATTATTTTTGTGTGGCAGAAGGGGCAAGCCAAAGGGTGTAAACTGTTCTTAGAGTGTAGGGGTGTCATCCGCACCCATGCGCGAACTCATCGCGTCCTACCTACCCCCCCCCCCTCTCTCTCTCCCAACATTATATTCTTCTTTTCTTTCCCCCAGCGTAGGGTTGCCAACAAGATGCATTTCAGGTTAACATCCCTGCCTTCTCCCTTTCTTTCCTCCTCCTCCTACAGTGGAGCAATGCGATTACCAAGGCGGTCAGCAAATGGCAAACAAAACTTAGGAACTAAAAGCGGTTTATTCCTTATCATCCATCCAGCTGAGTAGCCGATCTTAGCGACAGCGTAGTGCGGCTTCTTGCGAACCGCTGACGAATGACCGCATTCACAAAATTCTGCCATGATGTAGCATCCTTTAAGTTCTCGCCTTCGGCTAAAAAAAAATATGCGGATCCCAAGCCTTGCTGGAACCAGTTTAAGAGAAGCTTTCATTGGTATTTGCCAGAAGCGCTGTTCTTCACTCTAAGAACAGTTTACACCCTTTGGCTTGCCCCTTCTGCCACGCAAAAATAATCGTCATCTGCGTTGATGCGTTTCCTTTCTTTATCGCTGCAAGCCCGGAACTTTCCAGTGACGAACGGCACGCGCGTTATCAGAAGAGGCACTTCAAAGGGTGTAAACTGTTCTATGCTTCACCCTTAAAAAGGTTGCACCCTTTGGGGTGTATATTTGTCCCACAACAATAATCGTCATCTGCCTAGCTTGCGTTTCCTTTCCTGAAAACTCGGCGCTCGCTAGATTCCTGTCAAGAATGCTGCGTCACACTGATAACGCGCGTGCCGTTCGTGACTGGGAAGTACCGGGCTCGCAGCGTTAAAGAAAGGAAACGCGGGCAGCACGGATGACGATTATTGTTGTGGGACAAGATACGCCCCAAAGGGTGTAAATTTTTCTAAGAGTGTTTTAACGCGCGTGCCGTTCGTTACTGGAAAGTTCCGGGCTCGCAGCGATAAAGAAAGGAAACGCATCAAGGCAGATGACGATTATTTTTGTGTGGCAGAAGGGGCAAGCCAAAGGGTGTAAACTGTTCTTAGAGTGTGGTTTAGCGACCATTTAGACGTGACTAAGTTGGACACATTTTCCCTTGGAAACGCTTCGCTCGACATAAACGTGTGGCGATCGCACATCTGGATCCTACGAATGATAACGAAAATTAGACCGCAGACGTTTCAGTTTTAAGAAACTTTTGGGTCCTTGGCCAAGAACGTCCTTGCAGAAGAGCGCTTTAAAAGCACTAAATACTTTTCTTGAAGACAGCGGCATTGTTGGACGCTGTTAACGCTTTTATTGTTCCTTTCATTTCAATGTCGCTGTATATATGCATGTGTTTGTGAATTATGTTAAGTTGACTGTTCTGTTGTGACTATATGTGATAGTACATTTACACGATATATGTACCACCCGTTGACTAGAGGCTGTGTTATTAGGCGACAGTATCGTTTGTATTTTTGAGGCTTTTATCTACATAACTGTGGTGACATTTACCTTGTATATTGTATGTACCATGTGTTTCTTACGTCATAGTCTTCCCGTGAAAACGTTGCGTGATAAGTCCTGACGCTTGTGTGAAAAGGTTATTTGATATGTAATCTTGAACCCTGTATGTTGTATGATAGAACCATTCAAGAGATAAGGAGTAGCCGGCACCTTAAATTGTGCGTCAACATCTCGTTATATCATATCAATAAAAAAGAAAAGGAAGGACGACGATGGAATGACAACGAGATCGTGACAGTGGTATGGACGGCACAGGAACCCCAATGACAGAATGAGGACGATGAAATGATGAAGGAATAAAGACGACGGTATGACGGTGACTGAGAAGACCATGCCGGAATGACGATGAGAGTTTGACAACGACGTCATGATGGTAATAAGATGATAATGCGGCACTAATGACGATGGCATGACCACGATAGGATGACGATGCTAGAAGGACAACGACTGTATGACGACGGCAGTGTGATGATGACTGCATGATGACCGCGGAATGACGAAGCTGGAATCACGATGCTCGAACGACAACGACGGCATGCATCACAACGACGGTATGACCACGAATGCATGACGGCGACCGCACAAAGGTGACGGCCCTGTGCTCGGCAGCTAAGGAAGTTCTAGTCGTTTGGAAGGACACCCACTTGATGGAAAGTTGGCGGTATGGGATCGCCCGACTAGATTTTCGGCGCAGTGATGGCCTAGTGGTTAGAGCATCCACCTCGTATGCGGGAGGTACTTTGCTCAAATCCCGGTGCCACCAGAAATCTACCAGCTTCTCTAATGGGTAGAGATGTTTCCCGGCCAGGCTCCCGGCTGGTTGTGGGGATTCGCAGCTCGAAATGTGGCCTATAGGGATTATTTGCGTAGTCTCTGGGCGCCCCTTGTTCAACTAAACGGCCTTGTGGATTGAAAAAAGGTTTGCTCCGACTTAACGTAACAACACAATTCGTTGGTGGGCTAGTTGGTGCGAATCCATAATTACTTTGTTTAGCACAAAACAACTAGATACCAAATCCCAGTAGTGTTTACTGCTTCTCAGAAACTGTCAATGTTGTGCGGCTGTATTTCAAAAAGAAGTAAGAAATCAGATTGGGAAAAGAACCACGTGAAGGTTGTAGATTGCAGCGTCGGTGTGGTATATAAAATTCCGTTGTCATGTGGCAAAGTGTATGTAGGGCAGTCAAGCAGCTGTGTTAACGAGCGCCTTAGAGAACATGAGCGATCCATACCGACAGGCACAGCTTTCCGTTTAGCTCAACATTGTAAAATATGCAAATGCAAAGCTATATGTTTCGTGATACTACAATTTTGAAAAAAAGCCGCGAAACCACCGCCCGAGAATTATCGGAAGCTTTTTTCATACAATCATTCGGTTCGCAGTGCATCAGTGTGCGTTCTTTAACCTTGTATATCGCTGAATATGGTTTTTTGAATTCTGTCGCATGAGTGCGCTCTGGTGATCGGATCTTGATGGTTCCTGCACATGGTGCTCACTGCGAATGTTCTTCTAGATTCTGTTCTCTATAAAGAAGTGACGCAATAAAATGGTGTCAGATGGGAGTAGCCCCTCGTCCTGGTCGTCTCTCTTGTGTCCGTTTTTTTTTGCGCTTAACAAAGTAATTAACATAACAAATTAACAACAAATGGGTATAGACGTTTCGCCGCCTATGCAGGTAGCATCTTCAGTATACACTGACACAGAGAGCAAACATCAGAGAGCAAACAGGGATAGCCGATATTCTAATTGACATTAAGAGAAAGAAATGGAGCTGAGTAGGTCATGTAATGCGTAGGTTAGATAACCGGTGGACCATTAGGGTTACAGAATGGGTGCCAAGGGAAGCGCAGTCGAGGACGGCAGAAGACTAGATGGGGTGATGAAATTAAGAAATTCGCAGGCGTTAGCTGGAATTGGTCGGCGCAGGACAGGGGTAATTGGAAATCGCAGGGAGAGGCCTTCGTCCTGCAGCGGACATAAAATAGGCTGATGATGATGATGATGATGATGATGAGATGAGGGGAGGTCCAGTCTACTCGTCACACACATCCTTGTAAACGTCCAGCAGGGGGCCACGATTAGTGTTGCACGCCGATTCGTCCAGACGGATGAACCAGGATTTCAGGAGTTTTCTTTTCCCCCACCTTTGCTCTCGAGCCTGCCTCGTCACATTGTCGAGGTCGAAGCTATGTTCTGTCGTCCAGCAGTGTTTGAGAAGTTAGGTCTTAGAACGCGTTGCATGGGTGGCCTTGGCAACGTCTCCTTTGTGTTCTTTCAATCTCGTTGCCCTTTTTCTTCCGGTTTCGCCAATCTAAGTTGCGTCACAATCCGCGCATCGGGCTTTGTAGATGACCCCGCTATGATCGTCCGCAAGAGTGCGGTCTTTTGTTTTCGTGAGCACATTCCCAAGGTATAAGGGGGTTTTAAAACGGTTTGTATGTCCAGTGGACGCAAAGCTCTCCAAACAGTGTCTGACACACCCTGGACATAGAGGATAGATACAACAGACGCTGCCCTCAATCGTGACTCACTCTCCCTTGTCCTCCGCATTCGCTTCTCGGTATCGTTAATGAACGTCCTGGAATAATGGCGCCATTTTAATGCATCAGATACCTTGCCTACTTGTACGCGCAACTGCTTGCTCAAGAACGCTGCATCACAACGTGACAAAAAAGTTCTTACAGCGGAGCGTTTGTTTTCGGTTGGATGATGCGAGTC
The DNA here is from genome assembly GCF_038994185.2 of Dermacentor albipictus. NCBI lineage: Eukaryota > Metazoa > Arthropoda > Arachnida > Ixodida > Ixodidae > Dermacentor > Dermacentor albipictus. The sequence continues at coordinate 255,080,737 of NC_091821.1, forward strand.
AAAGGATAAAAAATTTTCGATGTCGCACTGCTTACGGTACACTGTCGTTTCTACACTGGCATTACCGGCACGGCGTGCAAGCACATCCAGAAAAACCATCTCTCTCTGTTTCATACGTGAGCTGAATGACGTGGTGTACGCTGTTTCGCCGCATGGAAAGCAACCAGGTTTGCCCTTTTCAAAATTACAGAAGTGTCATCCACGCACCTACTATACATTTTCATCCGAAAAGGTAGTGTGTTCAGCACTTGTGTTTCGACATGATTCATCCCTAGGTTTGCCACGGTAACGGAAACAGGACTTCCCATAGGGCACCCTTCAATTCGATGATAAATCGTGTTGGCGAAACAGAAGTTGGTTTAGTTCAAGCAATGCAGAACGTTCGCTGCGGCATTGGGAAGCAGACTAGAGCTTGCACCTATTTTACCGGGCACCTATAGTGAAATAGGTACAAGCGTGCTCCCGGCCATGCGCTCGGTCAGTATGGAACCTCAACGCTGGAAAAGGGGTGTTTGTGCCCAACACGAGGGCGTCCCCACGTAATAGGTTCCTTGGGACGCCACGTGGGAAATGACAGCTATGGAAGCGGACCAAAACCTCATTTTTATTACTTTTGCTCCCTATAGGCGAACAAGTTTGGTCACCTTACGAACAGACCGGCGCAACCAAAAGGCCGCGGTTGACTTCGATCCGTAGACCTCACTGAATCTTTCAATCAATAGCAGTGGCGGGCGGGGTGTAGAAAGATGTATACGAGCATTACCTCCCTCCCGGGTCACCTTGGTCTGTACTATATCCGGTGCTTGTTTGCCAAGTACCAGGCCAATCATGCAAGACACCAGCTAGCACCCGAAAAGTCGGGAAAACAGGTAAATAAAGCTACGCTATCTTTGCCTCTTGCTATGGTTTCTTGCGCATTACGATTTAACGACAAAAGGCTCATTACAGGCATACATGTTCGGGAAAAATCTTTTAGGTTCAAGTTCACGTGATAATTATCTGCCTCCAAACGAAACCTTTATATTTTTGTAGCTTATTCTGCCTAGCATTGTGTCTGGCCGTTCGAAGTGCTGTGCACTTGGTGGGTTTACACCGGGTGTTTTATTTTACCGTTAGCAGAATATTTAAAAATCACCTGTGGCATTAGGCCAAATCTACTTATTGAGCTGGAATACTCGATGAGGTATTGATTACTTACACTGGAAATCAATATGCATATTTTACTAATTAACCCAATTTCACTAACTTTTGATCTAATTAGCTTAGCGCACATATTGCAATACAGTTTTTTGATAAGGCACACACACTTGCAACGAATTTTGAAACTAGCACCAGTTTTGAGGTGACCGCAGTCTAACCTGCCCTAAAGAAGCACTATTGCTTCACTTACTTCTTTAATAAAATGCATTATTGTGCATTTAAAGCACAAAAGTTAATGGAACACCAACGCATGTCGCCGCAAACTTTTGAAACGTTTATCTCGAAACTAGCGTCAGTCTCATAATTCGTTCCAGGTGGGTATGACTTTAAATGTCACCGGCTACATTTCGTAAATTGCAATTCGTGATTTAAAAGTAATTAGTGGTTCAAATATTCGTTATGCAGTCGTTATATTCGTTATGCAGTCTTTACTAACACCACCATCCTCCTTTCGCACAACGTCGCCTTTCCGCCACACGGTGATCCCTATCAAGGACAACGCCACATGTCTTCCAAGGGTGAATTTTGAACTATACCCTCAAGTACTACCGCGCGGAATTTCTCTTGCAGCGCCCTGTGAGAATGGTATTAGCGGAGGCGGCCGGAAAATTGTAAAGATCACTTACGAAATCAGAGCTTTGTGAATTCGACCGCTGATTCTGTTTTCACCCGTTTTCACTTTTTCACCCTACGTGCCACCTAGCGCGGCGTGCGCTTACATTGCTTATTAGCTGAGCTCATGAGATTGAAAGCTCACTTTCATTTAACCGGTTCCAACTGACGTGCTTGCATCGTTGCCATCTTTGCTTGCTCAGATTACATCGTCCTCTGGCTAAAAATGCTTACTGCTACCCTAGTAACTCCCACTTATGGCGAAGGAACGGCGCAGTTTTTACCCTCTTCTAAAGAGGGCGAAATGGTGCGCAGTGGGGCAGGGAAGTAAGCGACACCCTAACGACCAAACGTCGGTGCCGGAATTTGCGGTCATTTCGGGCCATCGGAGTTCGTGGTCGCGTCTTTGGTGAAGCGCGCCTTATTCATGATTACGTTGCCACTCCGCTTTTTGTGGAGTAATTCGGGCAACGAACCACCGACCTACCTTGAGATAAACATGGCTCCACCTTTCTCTCCCCGCCACACAGTAGAAGAGACCGAGATGACCGAGGGCACAAAGCAGAGGCAAAATGTGAAGTCCACGCGTCATTAACCGACCAACGACCGGGCGTACGCCCACGTGCGGCGGTCGAGCGACGGCCCGCCGCCTCCCGAAGCGGCCGCAGAGCCTGCCGCGCGGCTCCGCGTGT